>NC_058496.1:17937061-18237567 GCF_020382885.2 Scatophagus argus | reverse complement strand
ACATCAAGCTGTTAGAGTGAGCATGGAGCCCACACTGTCACTACTTGCACTCCCTGAAGAAATATTATTCCACTTCTGTGAAAAAACAAGCAGTACATGTTTCAAGCATATGTTCAGGATCACAAACTGATTCGGTGAAAACGGGTTGTAAAGATAAAGGTAAAAGCCTACAGATGACAGAGTAAAAGTGAACCACCACATTATTTGGCCATCAAAACAGAAAAATGTCGAAATTTACAAAATTGTTAATCTTTTCAAAAAGCACCAACTCTGGTCTGAACTTTGAAATAAACCCTAAATTAAAAAGCTGTTTTCCTCTGCTGTTTATCTGATGTCCTCCCTTCCTCTCACTCTCCTCCCAATATTTTCACAACTACCTGGGTTAGTTAAGGCTTTTATTTCAACCAAAGCAGCGTTAGTGATTGTTGGAACAGTGAGACATTGAGCTAAAGTGGCTTTGCTAAATTTAATTTGTTTCTGTTGAATTTGTATGTTTTGGACAGTTGTGAAACATGCGTGACTTGTGACACTGTGAAATTCCCCTTTTTTTACAGTGGAGTCTGGTTAATTTGGTGAGAGCAACATAGCTGCTCTTTCTCCAGGGATCCTTTCCATAATGTTGTGAGACATTTAGAGTAACAATCTGAGCCTGTCAGATTGTGAGTGGACGTACTTTGATGGTCCAAGTTGCTCTCAGGGATTACATTGGAGTTGTTGCGGTCCATGTTGTGGCTCTAAATTGTTTAAATAAGGGATATGGGAACACACTTTCAGAGAGTCTCTCCTCAAAAGCATTCTTAGTGTTGCACTTGGAAGTGACATGAATGGAAAAAAAATGAAAAAAGAATGAAAAAGAGAGCTTGGGGATAAAGTTCAAACCCCAACTCCTTTCTCTCTTTCTTTAGTGTTATGTTTATGTAGTAATAATCAAAATTTCATCAAATGCTTTGATCAAGATGACACATGGTAAATTGCCTGCTCTTCAACATTGATTACGACTTATCAGAGGTAATAATGAATGTAATCTAAGCCTGACTTTTGTGGCTCACATATTTCCAGGTTCCAGACTAAGTATTTCCAGGGCAAATATGGCAATTTAGACTCCTCCTTGATCTCATTTGGACCATGCCAGACCCCAACGCTAGGCTTCTGTGTGGAACGCCATGACAAGATCCAGTCCTTTAAACCAGAGACCTACTGGGTCCTTCAGGCAAAGGTAAACCCTTGGTTTCCATTTCCCTGGCAATGTGTCAGGGATCTTTTCCTTTTATACTACATTAACATAAATGTTTCGGTCAGGTGTTCAAAGGAAAGGACAGCCCGCTGACACTGGACTGGAACAGGGTGAGGGTCTTCGACAAGGAAGTGGGTCAGATGTTTGTCAACCTGGCCAAGACATCTAGGGAGGCCCAGGTATTTATTATCATTTTATTTACATCATGTGTCTGCAAGTTTCATGTTGAAAATATGAGAAAAATTCACTTTAGCTGACCTTTCTCTTAATACAGGTGGAAGCGGTGAGTAAGAAAGAGAAAGCCAAGCAGAGGCCCCAAGCCTTGAACACAGTGGAAATGTTGAGAGTGGCCAGCTCTGCCTTAGGTATGTTCACATCAACATAAGCAGCATTCCATCAGTTGTCATTGCCTGTTAGGTTTCCTTAAGGCAGGCATGTCAAACTGGTCCACAGGAGGGCCGGTGTGGCTACAGGTTTTCTTTCCAACCAAGTAGCAGCACACCAGACTTGACTCATTTAATCAACTGATCTCCGTCTTCAGACAGTTGATTGGTCAAACGGTGTGCTCTTGGTTGGTTGGCACAAAAACCTGCAGCCACACCGGCCCTCCTGTGGACCAGTTTGACATATGTGCCTTAAGGTCATGCAATTAATGAGAGCGAATAGGAATTTAAAGGGTGTATGCATGTAATAGTGTATTGATATTATGGATAGACATTTAAGTAAATTCCAAAATAAATTATTATGGAGTGCTTGCAACAACAAAACAAAACAAAAAAATCTAATGTAAGAATAGAGTGTCATAAGAACAACATTCAAGTGAAAATGTGGGTAGGTGTCAGATAGGACCATTCTCACGGTGAGCTGTGCTCTGGTAGCGGTGCATGCCAACACTGCTAGTTAACAAGGTGATGATAGATTGCCTGTCAACTGTCGCTGCTGTTTTCTTCACGTGCTTAATGGCCAATGGTTATTCATACCAACGAGTTGTGTTATGGTAGGCTTCATGTTACGTAGCTTGCACTGCACATTCATTTAATTTTATTTCGTCCAAAAATACTTTCAAACATCACCCTCACACCTGCTGGTGGCCATTCTGCCTGTAACATTAGATCAAATGATGTCTCATGCTGAATGTTATCTAGCACAGGGATATCATTTTTGCCATATGGATCTGTGTAGATAACCACAGATAAACGTTACATCGCTGCACCCAGTTCAAAAAATGTTAACTTCTAATGTATAAAAACTTACTTGTATATTTATTATATCAAAAATGTGATTACTCTACACTTTGGATGAATACTAATGTTCAAATAATATCATATGTTTTCGCTGGTCAAAGCCGAGGTTCAGCATTAGTTTGTTTGGATTAGGCTGTCAGCTGTTAATTGTTTTCAACGTCAGTTAATCTGCTGATTATTTTGTTGATTTAATATTAAGCAACAAATAATCAAGCTGCAGCTCCTAGTTATGTGAGGGTATAAGAAAAAACCCTTTGGTCTCTCAGGCATGGGTCCCCAGCATGCCATGCAGATTGCAGAGCGCCTGTATACACAGGGCTACATCAGCTACCCTCGTACTGAGACGACCCACTACCCAGAGAACTTCGACCTGAAGGGAGTGCTGAGGCAGCAAACCAACAATCCCATGTGGGCAGAAGAGGTGAGGGCTACATGACAGGATTCATATCCTGATACATTTAAGGTCAGCAGTGTGTGCAATGAATATGATGCTTGAATGTGAAAAATGAAAATGTATGTTTCTAAAAAAAGATATGTTACCTTTACCTCCATTAGGTGAAGGCTCTGCTCTCAACTGGGCTAAACCGACCCAGGAAAGGAACTGACGCCGGGGACCATCCACCTATCACTCCCATGCGTGCTGCGTCAGAAGGGGAACTGGGTGAGTCATATAAGTGATTAGAAAACGGATAATCTTTTTTCTTTAATTTTTTTCCCATTGTCTCTAGGTATCTCTCCATGCAATTAGTTTTCTGGTTTTCTTAGTCCAGATTTTGAGATTTCTGCCTCCACAGTGGAGGTCAATAGAATTTAGTTTGTTTAGCTGTTTGGAATTTAAAAAATCAGCAGCAATGTTCAGCAGTATCTTTCCAGAAAGTATCCCTATACTCATGATAACATTTTTCATTGGAACCACTTTCTACCACAGAAATAATTCCTTTGCACTATATCCTTATCACTATTGGACTATTGACTGTGATTTTGCATCTAAAATAATAAAGAATAATTGAATGCATTATATATTAACATCCTTTACTGTGACACACCAGCGAGGTGTCAGTCATCATGTAACATTTGAATTATTATCATTCTTTAAATTCTAACGCGGACCCCTTCATGTTCAGCCTCTAACCCAGGTTCTTCCTCTTCTGCCATTCCACAGGAAGTGATGGCTGGCGGCTATATGAGTACATAACACGTCATTTTATTGCCACTGTGAGTCAAGACTGCAAGTATCTACAGACCACCATAGACTTCAGTATTGGCACAGAGGCGTTCTCGTGTAGTGGCAAAACTCTGATATCGCCAGGTAAAACCAGCTGGTCACATATTCAGCTCGCTTCTCGTACCAAGTTACAGACACTTTTGTAGCTACAAATAACAGCAACAGTTTTGCAGTAATTTGAAAATATAGGCTCCTTGAAAAAAGTTACCAGGAGCTCAGGTTTCTGTCAGCTCAGTAAAACTATTTTTAACCTACCTACCTTTTGGAGATTTATTAAAAAACAAACTACTGCACAAGTCACTTCTGATGCAGAATAAGTTATTACCAGGTGTACTGTTGCACTGCTAGTATGAGACATAATGCCAGGAGAATTTTCATAGTTGGCCTAATGTCAGCTAGGTTTACATAATCTGATCTTCTGTCTAATTCTAACCTGCATGAATACTACTGCTCTAAAACATAAATAAAATAAACTCTCAATAACAGGGATTGTCACTTAAGTTCCGTGTGTCATTTGCCCCTCTAAAACAGCTCTGTCACGCTACAGTGACTTTGTGTTTGCAGTGTTTTGATTGCGGCAGATGTTTGTTCACAACCGCTTTACACATTACTGAAATCTCAACAGTCAGACAAACTTACAGATGGATCTATGAAGAGCTCATGCTAATTGTATCTTCTGTTCATAGGTTACACTACAGTGATGCCGTGGCAGGGCATCCCCCTGGAAGAGGCCTTGCCAGCTGTTGAGCGTGGAGACACTTTCACAGTAGATGAGATAAAGCTGGTGGAAAAGCAGACCAGCCCCCCAGATTACCTGACGGAGGCTGAACTCATCACGCTCATGGAGAAACATGGCATTGGTATTCATCAGCACTGCCAGCTGGATATAATTGTTCATATCTCAGGGCTCAACATTCAACTTTTGAAAGTGGTTGCAAGGCTACCAAAAGGCACCAGCTTCTCATTGCCAAAACTGAAAATTTGATTGCCATTTTTAGTCACCTTATACCTTGAGTAATTAAGATACAGTGCAGTTATAAGTCAGCTATACTGACATGCTAGGACCACTTAGCAGCGTCTGGTGAAGTAACTTCTAGTTCTTGTCTTTGATGGAATATTTATTTCTCACTGTTCAATTCAGGAACACACTGTTTGACTTGCATAGCGCTCAAAACTATTTGTGCTTTCTATCTATATTGTAAGTGAGCCTAAAGTACAAAGATGACATCTACTGGACCAATGTGGTGTCCTACATACACTTTTCCCTCTGGATATGTCTCCTACATGTACAATAATAAAATAAGAATAATTATTTAAATAACTTTCATCTTTATATTCTCGAAGGAAACAGAACAAAAACACTGCCGCTAATTTAATGCCAGTCACATAGGAAGTCTGAGCTGAGAAGATCTTTTTCATGGCATTGTATGTAAATTTGTATGCAAGTTAAAAAAAATATTTACGTAAATTAGTGCAAGAGGGGATAGAGGGATAGTAATAGTAATGGAATGTCACGTTAGCTTCTGTCCTCTGTTCTCCAGGTACTGATGCCAGCATCCCTGTCCACATCAACAATATCTGCCAGAGGAACTATGTGACAGTAGAGAATGGGCGCAAGTTGAAGCCAACCAACCTGGGCATTGTCCTGGTACATGGCTACTATAAGATAGGTCATTTGCCCTATATTATTGTGCATTCAGTGAGAACTTTTTGAGTAGCTTTCATAGAACGCCATTTCAACACCAATGATTGGTCGTGTGTTTCTCAGATGCAGAGCTGGTGCTGCCCACCATACGCAGTGCTGTGGAGAAGCAGCTGAACCTCATTGCGCTGGGTAAAGCCAACTATCAGCAGGTCCTGCAGCACACACTGGATATATTCAAGAGGAAGTTTCACTACTTTGTGGATTCCATCACCGGTAAGTGAAAGCTAATACAAGTTAATTATCAGCTATTAACAGGCCATCACATAACCTTAATTTCTTGGTTGCCATTCAACAAGAAAATGATGCAGGCCTTACCTGTTGATCTAGACTAACTTGCCACTATCGCTCCAAGCTCGTCACAGTATTGTCCACTTGACTATTTGGTAAGGATGCATCAGTCCTTACTGATATTACAACATTTCGTCGCTGCCCCGTGAAAAAAAAAAAACGTATCTCCAAACTTTGTTTTTTCCAGGGGCATTATTTTTTGCTACGTGCTCCACTGACGTGCGGTTATTTACGATCCTCCAGTCTCATTTTTATGTCCCAACAAACTTGATTGCAGGCTATTCTACATCTATACTTAACCCACGCTAACAAAAGCTTTTGGTTTGCATTTTATATTGAAATCAATCAATCAGCACACATCAGTTTGACTGATGTTTGTATAAAGACCCAACACATCAGTTGCTAGGGAGGAATGCGGACATGCTGTACAATGTAAAATGTCAAAAACGTAAAAAGTGGAGATACGTTTCTTTTGTCGGATAGTGACGATTTGCAGTTTGGAATACAGAAAAGCAAACTTAAAGTCCAACCCCATGCATCGTGTGAAATGAGGTATGCTGCTGGAAGATAATTAGAGAATACTTTCCTGTTGTTCTCAGCTGTGTTTCATTTCCTCCTGGAGTTAAAACTAAGGTGGCAATGGAGCTGATAGCTGAGGATTCTAGCACTACATCGGCTAAGGAGTGTGAAACCCTGGTGTTTATCTTGAGGGATTATAACAGTTGTGGACTGGACAATTTTCTGCCATCATTTCAACAGTATGTGGACATTCCCACTAGAGAAGATAAACATCTTGGATTTGGGCTACAGTATCATTACCAAAAGATTTTGTGCTTTAATGCTGCAGATGTATGAAAAGTTATAAAGGAAATATTATTCAGGCTTATGTTTCAGCCTGACTCATCCCTATGCAACTCCAGTCTACAGTATCTGTGTGCTGTGTTTCCTAGGCATGGATGAGTTGATGGAGGTCTCCTTTTCACCCATTGCTGCTACCGGGAAACCCCTGTCCCGCTGTGGCAAGTGCCACCGCTTCATGAAGTACATACAGGTCAGCAGAACAGTCCAAACAACTGTCAGTAACTAAAGAGAGCATGATTGCAGGTTTGATTATCAGTGAGACCCTATGCATTTACAAAAGGGACAACGTACAACATGAATATTGTACCAATGCACCAGAACATGGGACACCTCTTCAAAGTGTAGGACCCCTTATATGAACGTATGGGATGAATAGTCACTCAGGTAATTAGCAGTTTATCATCAATCCACTGCAGTTAACATTGTGTGTGTAGGGTGGGGGGGGGGGGGGGGGGGGGGGGGGGCTCATTTATTTCTGCTGTTAATGACACTCACTTTTACTCTGCTGCCTCACCCTGAAAGGAAGCTATATGAGTGCAGATAAGACTGTGCTGACTTCACACAGCAATAGTAACCTGTTTTCCATCATCAGTCATCATCATCACTAGCCAGAGTTTAAATAACCTGTAACCACATCTGCATACACATATGACTAGAAGGTGGGGGTTGGTAGCCATGTCAGTGATCTTAATGCTTACCTGAAAAAATAAAATTCCAAAATCCCCAAAAGAATCTGTCTGCCTCAAGTACAATGACCATTTATCACAAGTCGAGTCAGAAATCAGAGTAGCGAGTCATTGGACAGACAATGTATTTTTAGATACAATAAAGTTTGTCACTAAGTGTAGCTATCCCATTTTCACCTGTTTCAAGAAGGAAGTGATGTTTCACAAACCACTTTAGCAGCACGCACGTTGTGAGCTGATTCGATCCTGTAGCTTTTGCAAGAAACTAGTACCATAGGGAAAGGGGGTGTGTGAGTTTCTGAGGTGTGATCTTTGACATAATATGTTTGAGTCATCATATACAATGATCTTACAATAACTACATGTTCTAAAAAATAATAGCAATAAAATAAAATCAAAATATTAAAAATTTAGATATGCTGTGGCATGTGGTGCCTGAACTTGAATGGGCAGAACACATATGGGGTAAAGGGATCTTGAAGATGTGTCTTTTTTTTTTTGTATGTTTGACTTATACTCACCTCCAAAGGGTTGAAAAGTAACATCTCTCATACACATTAATACAGTCATGTTTTCCTTAGTCCACCCTCAAACAGTCTGTACGAGTGTTGTTATTACTCATGTCTTTTTACTTTTAAATTAGAAAGGTACCACTTATCATCTTTTCTGGACCATGTGACATCTGACTGTTGAGGTCTGGCCTTCAAAGTTAAAAATGCTAAAGTGGTCATGCTCCCTTCATTACCTTTTTCATCTAATGACTGAACCTCTTTTAAATTCATGAATGAATCATAAGGCTGCAAATTGTTTCTAAATACATGCATAGTGGGGGTTGTGTGTGTCTGTTAAGTGGTGTGTTCTGCTGGAAACCACAAGGTAGTCCTTGTATAAGTCCTATGCAAAGTGAGGAAGTCACATGTTAAAATTGCTACATGTTCACTGGGGATGTTCCTTTCATTGGTTTGACCTCAATACAGTGTCAAGGAACTTTGTCAGTGTCAGTCATGAAAGTTTATATTAGGAATCCAGCACATGTAAGTACTGGGAGTCACATGGTAGTGTAATGTGCTTTACCAGCACTACCATTTTCTTTACACATATGCTGGCTTTGGAAAATATGCGGACACATTCACTTTTAGCAGCCTTCATTGTCTTGTAGGTTAATTTACAACTGTAGCTAAAGATTTAATGCCCACCTTTCTTAAAGTGATTGAAGAACGATGTCTCAAAAAACTTTAATGTTTTTACATGACAACAAAATGTTTTCGAGTGAACTATTTTTTTTCCAATGCATAGAAAGTCAGTTAAAATAAAAAAAATAAAAATGTTTAAGAATAACAACGTTTGTTCTGGCTCGGCCTTTTTAGTTGGGGTCTAATCAGTGCTTAGACTGAATAGGTGTAAACTGTGATTTGTCAGATCCATCCATCCACTTTCTATACCGCTTATCTGTCAGGGTCACGGGGGAGCTGCAGCCTATCCCAGCTGACTACGGGCGAGAGGCGGGGTACACCCTGGACTGGTGTACTGGTGTACCCCTCAATCGCAGGGCCAACACACACAAACAACCACACACTCTCATACCTAGTTAACCTAATGGCCATGTTTTTGGTATTGTGGGAGGAAGCCGGAGTACCCGGAGAAAACCCACGCAGGCACAGGGAGAACATGCAAACTCCACATAGAAGGGCCCAGACCGGGATTCGAACCTGGAACCCTCTTGCTATGAGGCGACAGTGCTAACCACTGCACCACCGTGCTGCCCTGATTTGTCAGATACTAACCCTAAATGAATCTTGTAACTTCTGTGCTGAAGTTTAAAGAATATCTTGTTAAACCAACATACCTGTTCATTCCATCTGTTATAGGTATTATTGGGCTCTTGACGCTGAACCTGGAACCTGTTCCTATTTAAATCCGTATGTCTCAGCTGCTTAGTCTATAAGATGTACTTAATGTGATGCTGGTATCTGATCCTAACATGTATCTGCAGGCCAAGCCCAGCAGGCTCCACTGCTCCCACTGTGACGAAACCTACAGTCTTCCCCAGAATGGAGCCATCAAGCTGTACAAGGAGCTCCGCTGTCCTCTGGATGACTTTGAGCTTGTGCTGTGGACATCTGGGGCTCGGGGAAAGAGCTACCCCCTGTGCCCCTACTGCTTCAGCAATCCACCTTTCAGGGACATGAAGAAAGGTAGGACTAAACTGGGACGTTAAGTCGTCCTTATTCTTGTGGTTGTCAGATAGGGGTTAATTAGCTGGAACCTTTTAACAGCTGACAGCAAATGACTTTTTCCATGCCACAGGAGGATGTATTTCCCACACACTCCCAGCAATTATGGTGCAGCAGTACATCTGAGGGTTTTGTAGAGTCAATATTTAGGTATCAAGATCACAGTTTGTATCTTTTTCTTTTTTTTTTTCTGAGTTAACTGACCTCGTGGAAATCCCATCTCTGAACTGTGTCTATGAGTTCTCCTTCACTCATATAGTGTGCATCTGGAGATCGGTCAGTACTGTATTGAGTCCGGGATATGACGATGTAATAAGCTGTTGATTGGCCCTTAGTCCTGGCCTGTATAGCCTTCTAAACCCTCTGACATTCTGACTCCTTTTCATATTTTCCTCCTTTTCCTAGGTATGGGATGCAATGAATGTACCCATCCGTCCTGTCAGCACTCTCTGAACTCTTTTGGCATCGGACAGTGTGTGGAGTGTGACAGTGGGGTTTTGGTGCTGGATCCCACCTCTGGACCAAAATGGAGGATGGCCTGTAATAAATGCAACGTTGTGGTGCACTTCTTTGAACATGCACACAGAGTGCAAGTAAGAAAATAGTCCTACACCTTGTCCTGTGTCAGGACAATCTCATGTCAATGGCGTGGTGTCTGAGTAGGTTTTACATGCCCAGAGCAGCAAACTCATGTAGTGGTAATCTGCAAGCTTTCAATCCACTCAAACATATGAGAAGCTGATGTACCTACATACACTGAATTTTTCCTCTGCATTTAACCCTTCCTTAATTGAACACACATGCAACACCCAGAAAATTACATGCAGTGAAAGCACACACAGGAGCAGTGGGCTGCCACTGTCAAGTGTCCAGGGAGCAGTTAGAGGGTTAGGCGCATTGCTCAAGAACACGTCAGCTACTATTAATAATAATAATAACAATAATGATCACAATGGGTGACACGGTGGTGCAGTGGTTAGCTCTGTCACCTCATAGCAAGAGAGTTCACAATCCGCAATCTAAGTTGTGATCTGTTTTCTTGGTTTTGAAATGCCTTGTAGACTATGAGCTACAGTATACTCCAAATAAAGCAATAAAGCCCATACTTTCTGCAAAGCTGTAGGGACGGCAAGTCTTATAGGTATTATAGTTCCTTTTTTACCCTTTGGTGTCTCTTTTTTTTCCCTGAAGTTTTATCATTTCATCCCTTACAGTTAACGCCTAACTCCTTTATACTAGCACCAATGTTTCTTTCTCTAATTGTAGGTTTCTCAGGAGAGCTGCGATGCTTGCGATGCCTCTTTGGTTGCAGTGGACTTCAACAAGACTCGCACTCCACTTCCTGCCGGTGAGACCCAACACACCGGCTGTGTTTTCTGCGATCCAGTCTTCCAGGATCTGGTGGAGCTCAAACATGCAACCATGAGACATCCCAGGGGTGGGGGTGCTAGACGAGGAGGACGGGGACGGGGCAGGGGACGCCGTGGCAATCCTAAAAAACCTAAAGACAAAATGGCTGCTTTGGCAGCTTACTTTGTATAGTGTCTGGGTGTAGTGCGTTCTCTTAGTTGGTTGACACATAGTATGAAGATGTACATGTCACGGGGATTCTGTTTTTACATGCGTGTTTAATTACACTAAAGTAAACTATGTATTAAAATGTTTGCTGTAAGTGTGTTTCTTCATTATAATAAGAGATCTTAAATGTTGTCAACTTGAAAAATTTTCAAGAAAACATTATAGAAAACTATGTCCAAATATTTTTGCACTGTCACAGAAATTTCAACACTTTTAGCCGAAATTCTAATGGGCCTGCTAGTTATCATGCTCACACACATATAATTATCATTTTAACATTAATTTCTATCATGGTATAACTTGACACAGCAGTTTCATTTGTACAAAGATATCTCACCACTTATCATGCAAATGTAAGTTGGCATGCTGACTCTTAATATTTTAGCAATAAGATTAATTTTTCAGATTTTTAGAAGGTCCTTATACATACACACACACACACACACACACACATATATATATATATATATATATATATATATATATGTCCTTTTGCATTTCTTTATTGCATTTTTTAAATATAATATGTAATTTTTTGGTCAGAACTAAAGCTGTAAGAATAAGTCAATGCTCAACTAGTCAACAACACTAGTCTGCAATTGTTTTACTAATTGTTCATGCATAAATGCCACACTTTCTCTGGTTCCAGGTTCTCTTTAAACTGAACTGGGGATTTTGGACTGATGGTTGAATAAAGCAAACAGTTTAGATGTGTAATATATATAATAATAACTGTATTAGGTACTGGTCCCACAATTTGGAAATTGTCTTTTGTCTTTCTGTCTTTACGTCCTGCCCACGATTTATGTGACTACAACACAAATTTCGGTGTGGTCCTTTAAGTCTGCAGCGGAAGAGGGGGCGGGGCGGAGTGAGAGGCGTGATGACGTAGAGGAGGGTGGGCCAATTGCGTGAGCAAACCGCAGATCTCATAACATTACTGATAGTACGCTGTGATTGTATTATTACTACCAGTCTTTTTACCATCAGTTCGGCCAGCACAGGTTTGTGTTTGCGTGCGTTATCAATGAATCTGCGACTCTTTGTCTCGACAAAGGGCGTGTTTCCTTCAGCAGCAGGCTGTGTGTGGTTTGTGTAGGCGTAACGTTACTAAGCTAAGAGACCGTTCCAACTTAGCTAGCCCCAGGTAAGAGGAACAAACAGGCTTCTACTCGTAGGGAAATGTATCATTTTTAAAATAATCCAGCCATTAAAGAAACTAATATTATGTTACTGGCCGCATGCATGACAGTGTAACATCAATACTTACACCGTGAGAATGCTGCGGTCAGCAGCGGGGAAGTTAAACTTGCAGCACACATTTCACAACATGTAAAATCATACGATATTTAGAACCAGACCAAGCCAAAATAGAAAGTAGGGAAATAATGCACGGTAACGTTAGCTAGGTTGTGAGCATTTGGTAGCTATATGCCTACAGTCTCCATTGCATTGACAAGCCTCTCTCTCCCTCTGATGTGGAAACAGCATGCAATTCTTGTACCAGTCTCCAGCTAAGGTTAGGCTATGCATTCGCTTATAGTTTCACACAGTTTGGTCACTTGTGACTGTAACGGCTAGCAGAGTTTATACGATCCTTTCTACGCCTTTCTGGTCATTGTTTTTCGAAGAAATGTCGTTTCAGCAGTGTTAACAGTGAACATGCAATGCTGACACCCAGCATGGTGTCACAGTTACCGTTACTATCTTTAAGGAAGAGGCGACCGCCTCGGTTGCTCGCAAAAAAAGGCAGAAATGAAAACGTGGTTGCAACGAAAATACGTCAAAATTGTGAGTCACAAAATATCACCTTGGCTTAAACAGTCAAAACTTCAAACAATTAGATTTACTCTCTTGCATTTGGACTCTCAAAATTGTAACGTAGTAAATCAAAGTTGGACTTAAAAGTGGAAAGTACTTGATAGTGAGTCAGAGTCACTGCATCAGTAACCTAATTGTATCTTTTCACTCGTTTATCCTCGTGTGTTATTATAACAGGATCTAAAAAACTCTTATAATAATGTAATAATATTGGTTGATTTGTGTTAGCAGAGGTGTTGCCAGGCGAGAATTCAATTGTCCAATCTGTGATGTGTATATTGTATTATTCCTTTTCCATCACGGTGTCAGAGTGACATCTGACGCCTTCCAAGTCTTCACGTGAGACCTGTGGACCCTGACCCCCACTGTTTACCTGAGAGCTTGCTGCAGCCAGAGTCAGCGGGATGGAGGAGGAGGAGGCCAGGTGCTTCCTGGGGAGGTTTGTGGACGATTTCCCAGCAGCTCTGGAGGAAGGCAGTCCACTGCCTGTCAGCCCTCTGAGCCGCAAAGTCTCCCTGCAGGAGCTGCCCGGAGAGAGCCTGGACCTGGGCCTGAGGCTGCTGGCTTCCAGGTATGAAAAGTACGCATAATGCATTTTACATGTTTGGCAGGAAGGGTAGACAAAAGCACAAGCTCAACCAGCACAAGATTAAACCCAGGCCTTCAGTATTTGATGACTCAGGGCTGAGACTCAACAATCAGCTGTCTTTCTCACTTGCATTGCCTTTTGGATAGTAACAACCAACAAATTCTGTATAATATACATTTAAATTCACACACTTTGGCTCTGTTAGAGAGAGAAAGCTCTGCCCTGCACTGATTACTGGCGTGCTGCGTTTATATGCAGATTTACCGTTACCTGCTTCAGCCTGGTTTCTCTGAGTAACCTATTCTCTTCAGTGCATGTATATACCCTGATTGTGAATGAAGTGTCACACTGTTAAAGAGATCAGGCTTTAAAAATGATAATTTTTTTCACATCACAGTGTGCAGGAAAAAAGCTGAAGAAAAAAGGTCATATTTTTAATGTGTACATAAGACCAGCGGTCTCCCGCCCATTTATTTTCAGCTTCCATCTATGAAAAAAATAATTATGAATGTACTGCAAAACACATACACTTATTTGTTCACATACACTATGTGGCCTGACTTGTCTTCATTCTCTGCTCAGGTATTATAAAACAATGCATGAGAATATGTGTTTTGTGTGCATTGTAGTTCTTTCTGAAACCAACCTCTCTTGTGCCAGTAAAGTAGCAAAGAATATTTACATAAGAGACATCTCTGCCTGAATGACAAAAGTCATCACTTTGACAGACAGAATATCTTAACAGCCAGTATTCCTTGTCCGGAAAGGGCTCATGAATGTATAGAAATCTTATTATGCGTATTAAGAAACTTAACAGTGTTGTGTTTCCATCCCATCACAGGCCATTGCTGTCCAGTGTTTAAATCGTTGCAAAATGTACATGGTCCGCATGTGAAAATGAAAATGATTTTACAATTAGAAACTTTTTTGTATGTTTGTTTTCACACCATAGTAGTCTAATCACATATAATATATGACACTGAGCTGTGGTGTGAAGTGTTGCTAATACACGCGTATTTAGTGCTATCTCCCCATCTTGTGTATGTGTGGACGCATTCCTCACATTCCTGACAGCTCTGCTCTTGCCAGGCTCATTCAGTATGCATGGTTGTCTCTGCTGTTTGACTTCACACAATAATAATTGCTCATAATAAAGTAAACAAGATAGGCATTTGATCTCTCTGTATTGTTTGCATTTAAAGTGTTCTAGAAATATTACTAGGTCTGATCTAGTTACATTGCTACTCTGATTTTTACACGAGTCAGGCACTGCCACTGTCTACCACTACCCACTGTTGAATGTTTATGTACTGAAATGGGAAATGTGCTTTACCATTGTACAGAGAGGACAGGGGAAAAGGAAGATAGTGAACCTAAGTTTAGCCAATGGCTGAAAACACCCAGACACACATCTTTGCTTGCTGTTTCTTGACAGCTTACGGCTAACATAGAGTAAAGTATTCTGGTTGTCTGGTAAGGACGAACTTAGAGACCTGGTCAGACTCCTGTAAAGTCCTGAAAACATGTCTCATCCTGTGTGCACAAGTCATCTGTGGTGATTACTCCCCCTAGGTTTAAATAGGTTTAAATAAAAAAAATAAGTGACAGAATTTAGACAAATGTACACTTATGTAAAGTGTCTGTAACTCCAGAATCAAAGTTCTTTTACTTCCAAATTGTTCAGCTACTCTAGTATTTACTGTAAACTTGTTGTGTTGTCACATGAAACTGTTTTTAATACTTTGTGTTCCTTTGAGTCCTGCTGCGTGTTCAGCTCCACTGTAAACTCGCCACAGGACTCTTCTTCTGCTGACAGCTAATAGGCTGGTATTACAGGAACATTTCAGAATCTTTCACAGGCCTTTTATAGACCAGATTTGAAAAAGGAATCACTGCATTCTGTGCTCTCTCTTCTGCTCACGGTTTCTTGTTCAGAAATACGCCCTGTCAGGAAATCTTCGTATCCTGTCTGTATAAACACAATTGTTCTCCCCACTTCCTGTTTCCTAAGCCCATCCTCTCTGCAACAAAGGAGTGACAGTTGACAAAGCTGATGTCACATTTCACCAGCTGCAACCATTAAATGAGCATCTAGTGTGATTTGTGTTTGCTTGTTTATATCTGTACTGAGGTGGATCAGTCACCCCACTTGACTGAGTAAAATAAATTGTGTATCATGTTTACATCTTGACAGAGGACACAACATGTATTTCTGCTTGTCTTTGTTGGATCAGGGGTGCTGCTGCAGGCCTCAGTGCCCTCCTGTGCCAGGCTGCGCTGTCCCAGCTACTGCAGAGTGACCTTTCACCTTTCCACTGCCCCCAGGAAGCTGAGGCTGACCAGGAAGAGGAAGAGCAAGTCATTTGTAAGTATTTAACATGATGCAAATATTGGAGGCTGCAGTATGTGCTATTAAATTTTACTGTGATATGCTGAAGGTTGTCTCTATTTAATTCACCCTCACTGATCTAAATAAAAGGTCTGCTGTTGTGGCAAAACTTCAGGAATAAATCTGATCTTCGCTGCCATTTAGGTGTAGGCTCTGCTTGACTGTGATTGATTTCTTGTGTTTGATTTATTTCTTTTTTAATCTTACCATCAGTACTTGAGTCAGTGGAAGTGCAGCGTCTGTTCCTCAACAAGCTGATAGATGTGGCATCGACATGGTATCAAAACTTCCCCAAGCTCCCACCCTCCTCGTCTCGCTTCCTTCGCTGCTCTGTTCACGCCATCAAGAACACAAGGAGGAAGATGGAGGACAAACACTTGGCCCTGGCTGAGTTCAACCAGCTCTTTGGAATCCAGGTACAAGGCATTGACTGCAACAGCAAACAATCCGTGTCACTCATTGTCTTGTCTTGTTGTATATGATTATAAAAAGTGTAGAAAAACAGAAATCAAAAATAAAAATACATCAAACACCTATTTGACAGTTTATTTGTTTTTTTTTTAACCATTGTCTAGGACGGAGTGGAACGAGCCTACTACGCTGTGTTTGACGGGCATGGAGGGGTGGACGCTGCCACCTACACTGCCACTCACCTCCACGTTGCCCTGAGTAAACAGGAGACACTGCAGAGCGACACGGCCACAGCCTTTAAATCAGCCTTCAAGCAAACAGATGACATGTTCAGGGGCAAAGCCAGGAGAGAGGTACTGAAGCAGCCTGAACATGGATACACGTGTGTTTGTGTGTGTGTGCCACTGGTATAATTATAGTACATTACATTCACAGTTTTAGACTTTAATCCAGTAATTATAGCTGCTCCGCAGCAGTGAGTTGGTGCTGGGCAGTTTTGGGAGGAGGAAGATGAAAAAAGGAAGAGTGTGAAGACAAATGAGAAATAGAGGAGGGTCCATAAGCAGAACTGACTGGATAAGAATTATGTTTAATTCTTGAAGTCATGTCTGTAAGTCATATAGCCTGAGTAAATATAAAATGTTTTTCTTGTATCGCCTGAGTGTTGAACTCACAGCCTTTGTCACCAACAGCATATCATGGTCATGTTGAAGGCTGTTGAAGTGCTTTGAGATGGCATGAATCATGAGGTGTCTTCCCACATGGTTATGACAAATATATGAGGGACCTTCAACAGAACAGCCCAGTGTTTCTCAGTCCTGCTTGTTTTAGATGTTTCCCTGCTTCAACACATGATTTAAATGAATGGCTCATTATCAGGCCTCTGCAGAGCATTTGAATCAGCTGTGCTGGACGAGGGGAGCATCTAAAACATGCAGGTCACGGGGACTGTAATGCAATGCTGACACTGTATATTTCTTGCTGCGTCTCCTGGGGCTCAAACCCACATCAACAAATGCTAAGGTTAACCCTTGCCTTCACATGGTAACACTACTTAACCGAGACCAAGATGTAAAGGCAAATCTCAGATTATTTAAAAAAATCTGTTATCAAGAGGATTCAGATAATTTGTATACTTTACGTAGGCAACATAGAGACGTCTGTAGGTAGATTGATGCGTGAGATATGCTCCATACATGAGACATTCATGCTCTATTACCCATTAACTGCAGTGGTTTACATGAGAATGGAGTTCAAATTATTCATTTTTGAGAGATGATCACAAAACTTAGATTTTTTTTTGTAAGAAGATTGGAGTTTTATTTTGATTTGTGAATTTATTTACTATATCTGTTTACAGTCAAACATTCTGATGCAGAGTGGGCTCAGTTTTTGATAATTCAATTTGTGTCAGCTCAGCAAAAAATTAATTTGTGAGAAAATCACAGAGATGGAGTCCGTAATGCCTGTAATTCCTCTAATTTAAAAACGAGTATAAATCAGTTAATTGAAAATAAATGTAAACATCAATTATAGTCCTGATTTTGTCTTTAAATAATAACTTAATAATTTAATTTAAAAATGAAGCCACACAATTTTAAAAGGCTTTTAAATTTATATTTCAATTCATTAATATGCCTGCCTCATATTCCTTCTTATAGTTTATTTTAGTATCCCGCTTCAACAGTCCCACTTTCCGTTTCGTGTATGCTTTAATTTGAACACAACTCTCCTAGTGAAGGACGTACACTATTTCAATCAGGAATGTCAATCAAAGCTGATTGGTAAGCTGCTGCTGGTTGCCACTCAGTCGTCCTGCGATAGAAACGTGAGGACACTGGTTGTCCCTGTGTGCAGTGCTGCAGAGAAAACTAAGTTGACTGTGTGTGTCTGTGTGGTCAGCGTCTGCGGAGCGGCACTACAGGCGTGGTGGTGCTGATCCAGGGTCAGGAGCTCACTGTGGCCTGGCTGGGAGACTCTCAAGCAATACTGGTCAGAAAGGGACAAACTGTGTCACTCATGGACCCCCATAAACCGGACAGAGAGGTGGGAATAGCTCTCTCTTTCTCTCTCTCTCTGGCTCTCTCTCACTTTCTTTCTTTCTCTCTCTCTCTCTCTGTCTCTCTCTCTCTCTCTCACACACACACACACACACACACATAAGTGATTGAGTGAAAATAAACCAGTTTGTCTTTAATTAGCTGAGAAGTGGTTTTAGTCTCGCTCTGTAAACTTGTTGCTAAATTAGGTAAGCTATGAAACAAACCAATTTAATTGTCCTACCTCCAAGCATTTGTCTGTGTGTCTGTTTGTACATAACAGTGACATTTTCTGGAAAAAGTGTTTAGATTTTCCAGACCAAGCAAAAGTTTGTGTTCAAAATAATTCCAATCTTTCAGTATAATATAATATAATGTAATACACTTATGATTTTTTTTAAATTTATGATGTGTATTCGGTCCTTTTTATATGGTTTATAAAATGTGAGATAAGATTGCCGAAATGTGACTCTCCTGTCCTTTTTGTCCACTCCAAGCTCCGGTACTATAATAGCATGGATAGTTGCGCGTCTAAATCCTTGCGGCAGCTGACAGACGTATCAATAGACAGAGAGGTATTCAGACATACAAACTGACAAAGAGACAGACAATAACGTTTAAAATGATTTCTTTCTAGGGATGTCATGATAACCAGAAATTAAGCAGTTTCTCGTCTTGTCTCGTTTTCTTTGACTTATGTGGGTCTGGGTAGCAGGGGTAACAGTCTCAGTAGGGAAGCCCAGACCATCCCCTCAATGGCCACTTCAGCCATATCCTCTGGGGGGATACCAACGCTCCCCTGGGAGACGTCCCCGGAGGTATCCTAACCAGGTGTCCAAACCACCGCAATTATATTCACGACATTGTTTGCTTGATCTGTTTTAGGAAAGCTTAGGAAGAACCAATAGGGTAATCCCCAATGTTGGATCTCACCTGTCGTCTCACAGTGTTTTCATTGTAATAAACTTCTAACCCCACCATCAGGTCAAGTTCTTTCCTTTAGCACGCCTCACGGACTGTATGGCACCAAGCTGCTGTTAAATTTTCAACTTGGCACAGAAAATATTGCAAAACTTGTAATTGTTATAATGTTTACTGCTCCTAAAGGGATAAACCATTTTTTAAAATAGTTCATGGTGTTTCCACTAGCATCAACCAATGGTCAAACAATTGGTAAGTAATAGCAAAACTGTTGGAATGGTCCTTATTCGATTACTTTTATGCTGTAATGACAGCTACAGCCTCCAGGGGTCACTTGATCAGTGTTTTCGACTGATGACAGTGAATTACTACACATCTTCAGACAGAAGGAATGATGGGAAGGTATTCATGTGGTAAAATTTCTCTTTTGTCCTCTGCTGTTCAGGATGAGAAACAGAGAATTGAAGATCTTGGTGGCTGTATCACCTTCATGGGTTGCTGGCGTGTTAATGGAACCTATGCTGTATCCAGAGCTATAGGTAAGTCAGTCGCAATCTGCAAGAAGAGATCAGAATCTGTTCGTGTAGCATCCCTGTTTTCATTGTGAGCATAGTACAGTGAACTCTCACATTTACTGGTCTCATTTACCTCAGCGACAGAGAGAACCAAGCTTACATTGTAGAATATGGGGTAGCCAGTATTTATTTGGTGTCACTGGGCAAAAATTAAGTGGTGTGACTGGCAGGATATTAGACTGGAACAAACTGACTGGTGTCCACAGAGCTCAAGCCAACAGGGCTCCTGGTGTTGTGCCACATGAAAAACAGGATCAACAGCCAGCACAGAGCAGAGAAACAATCAGCTCTTAGGTCTCTAAGCTTGTCTTAGCTCAGTGCTGAGACTCTGTGATTTCTTAATCCAGTGGGTTTGAAGATACTGGAAACTCAAGCTGTAAAATGTAGTGGACATATGAGGAATGAACTGAGAGTTTGTTCAGTTTGACCCTGCCACTGCAACTGGTGTTTTATCACAGACCCCCTTTACAGTTAGTGTGTAGCATCCATGGAGCGGTTGCCTTAGCACTTTTGGAGGTGGTGAAATAAGTTTGTTGTATTAACAGTGATAATAATTGGCAATAATTATAAAATGTTTATACTTAAATAGCTAAAAATGTATACTTAAGCTTATTATTTAATTCATAAAAAATGCTGAGCTTGAAACTTTTGCTCAAGCAGGTTTCTAAGAATCTCATTTGTAACTTGCACCCCTGTGATCCATAAATCTCAAATCAACACATAACACCTGCCCTGTGATTTCCCTTTATATAAATTATAATGAGGGTTTAGTCCGAGCCATGGACCAAAAGAGAAAATGTGACCTTGTAAAGGATGAGATCACGGAGATGGAAGTCAGGCAACATGTTATTCATCCGACTAAATGGTGGGTGGACACACACACACACCCAAACACACAGCCTGTGTGTGTCTCTGCTGCAGTCAATGAGGTGGAGCAGAAAGACACAACTTAAGTCTTGCTTAAGAACTCAGCCAAGTGATGCAGTCTGTATACAAATAAATCCTCTCACCTTTCATTGATAATATCTATCACATTGCTCATAAAACCCATCCAAAGTTCACTACAGGCATGGAAGCACATGCATTCCAAACTGCAATACCCCTACATAACCAGCAGGAGGATCACTTGAGTTAAGCCCAGACTTTGCTTAGAGAGCTCATTTCCACATCAAAGTAAGGTTTTATTAGTACCGTAAGTGCTTATGCATGGTTTTCTGCTTCAGTCCGACTTAAGACCGAGGTTGGTGACTGTTATTGGTGAATGTCATTTTCACTTTCAGCCATGCTTGTTGTTGCTGTGCGTAATGGTATGACATCATCATGTCAACACGAATAATTCCTTATCATGATAAGAATGTTTTTTTAATCACTTTATACTGGTATTATCATGAATAATTCGACAATACCGATCTAAACCGATGTTTTTGTCCCCCCCGACTCTTACACCAGTGGAGCTGCTAGCTGAGAATGCTAGTGCACTAGTGATTTATAACTTAATTTAACATCTGTAAATATCATTTGTAAATTGTGTTATAGTTTCTGCCTACACTGGATGCACATTAAAGCACACATCCATCTGTATAGTATGTTCATAGTACTTAGAAACCCTGTATATTATGACAACTACCTGTATATCATGTTTATAGTATATCTGTAGCATAGACACCTGTACATACCCTGTACATAAAACTGTACATACTGTAATTTACTGTATACCTGGCACCTACTGCTTATTGCACTTCGACTCAGACTTGTAAACTTGTTGCCATGTCTCTTGACCAAGTCACCACAGGAATGTCTCACTCTGTAATCACTTCATCTGACACAGTGACTAAAATATTATGTACTCTGGGCCTGTGCCTCCTTGTGTCCAGCTGAATCCCACAGCGTAATAACAGATTGAACTTCAAAAATAAATTAATGTTTCACTCTCGGTTTCTCAGCTGACCACAGACTTTCCTAAGGCATCTGGCTCCCTTTTTTGGACGCAAGTCAGCCTGAGGAGGTACTACTGCGTTCAGTTACAGCTGTTAACCTCACTTTCTGCATTACTCCTCCAGGTGACTTTGACCAGAAGCCTTATGTGTCTGGAGATGCTGATTGCTCTGTGACCCAGCTGTTCGGGGATGAGGACTACATTCTTCTGGCATGCGATGGCTTCTTTGATGCAGTCAAACCTTCGGAAGTCCCTCATCTAGTCCTGGATGCACTCCAACAGCCCGTTGACCCTGAGGGCGGAGGAGATGCTCAGCTGGAACAGTCAGAGCACGATGTTGGACTGAGAGTCGCTCAACAGTTGGTAGGTCATGCTAAGGCAGCTGGTTCTAGTGATAACATCACAGTTATTCTGGTGTTCCTGCGTCCACCGGAGCAGCTGCTGGCTCAAGACTCCACCACAGGAACTGCACAAGCTACTTCCGGAGCTGCACCGCAGCAGTGAAGAAGGAGGTCCACCGCCCCATCACCACTGTGCCAAGCTACTGTCTGACTCAGCGTTTCTCAGCATGTCTTTGTCCCCGGGTGCTTTCAGACATCATTGGATGCTAATGAAACACATGAGAACGGCAGAGTGTAGTCACGCTGTGTCAGTGCTTCAGAGGTGAAGTATTGATTCAGCTGTGTTTAGATCATATCCTTTGAAACAGTATGCTAGATGGTGCATGGCCAAATTAACCCGCGTGGGTTCCTGGGGCAAAAGTTAGCTGGGTGCCCCAACCCAGAAAACCAACCAGCATTCCTACACTGAAATATTACCTGCTCCGGGTTTGCTGTGTGTCAACTGGTGTGAAATCATTTGCTTAAACATTCATTCGTTAAAGGGTGACCATCATATCAGCTTTTTGTGTTTGACTAAGCAAAAATATGATGTTCTGGTTTTAACCTCAGTATTCATCATCTCATGTAATGTTGACTCTTTTCAAAGGGCTTTATGTTTGTATGGGAACTATCATAAGCTTTGCAAACATTTAAACTTTGTTGCTGTTTTATCCCAACACAGGAAAGAGACAAAAACAGATCTGTGGTTAGGAAATGAAATGTCTTAATGATTTATATTTTATAAGCAACTCAAGACCTAAATTGTGACATTTAATTGCTACTGAATACTCCAGTGTGTAGGGAGCAAACCCAGTGTGTAGCGTTTAGTAGTATCTAGTGGTGTTGTCTCAGATTTCAGACAACTAAACGCCTCTCGTCTCGCCCTCCTGTGCAGTGGTCACTAAAAATGTGCTGAACTAACAGCGTTGTGTGTTAGTTCAGCAGTTCTTTTTGACACAGACAGCACACGGGCAGCAGATGGCGCTTTTCCCCTTGGAGATTAAGATTCTGAGTGATGTAATTCTATTGAGATTCTGATAGTTTAACACATAATGTACCTAAGTAATTTATCTCCCCACCTATCCAAAAGTGAGACAGTGTTAAAGCTGTGCATCAGCCTGATCTTTTTTATCTTTTGCTCGCGTGCTGTTACAGCCCTCTGTACAACAGTGTATTAATCATGTTGAGTTGAACAGGGTGAGACTCAAGCTCAGTGGGTGGTGTGTACAGGTGATATCTGGCATCCCCTAGAGATAACCGATTTATTGTTGACCGCGTCGCATTCCCATTCCCTTTGGAAGTGTCGAGGACTGGCTTTCACAAAATGGGAAAATGCTACACGGTGGATGTGCAACTCATGGATCAGACCTGTTTTGACACAACCTGCATCCCTGCAAAATAGTGCAGTTAGCTAATAATATGCTAACTCATGGCATTGCTAGCTAAACATGTTAACTGCACTAAATGTACTAATTATAAGATTAAATGTAATGTAAATCATCACAGCATTTCTTTGCTTCCATAGTCTCTGTGCCATAAAGAAAAGGTTTGCCTTTATTCTTGACATCTGTACCATTATGACAAGTCTGTTACCTTTTTAGTTTATGCTCTCCGTTATTTTTATGTTGTTTTTTTTTCATTCATCTATTACAACTCAACGATATGTTCACTATGCATCAGTATTAAATGTAGTTTTTGGCTTTTGCATTCTGCAGTGGGACTGGGTTCACACTGACATTATTTTATTACTGCACTTCATTTAAGTGATTTTTTTTCCCAAGCGGCTGTAACTGTGCCTTTACCAGCCATGACTCAGAACAATGCTTCGGACATCTCTTATTTTGTGCTGTGCTCTAGTGGATTGTTTTGATATTCCATGAGGGAAATTGAATTCTAACTAATGTTAACCTCAAATATGCCAAATCTGCCTTCAAGAACTAATATGATTTCTAATGCCAAGTACTATGACTATTTAAAGTAATCCAGTATTACTTAAAAGGACTTGAGTTGAGTGAGTGAGTCTTGCAGCTGAGCAGATCAAGGGACCACAGAGAGACAGCAACTTCCTGCATAAGCTCGGCATGCTGAGGTTAGGGAGTATGGGTGTGGAACATGTAACTGGATTTGCTGAATCACAGACTCTGACAGTATTTCTGACTACTGTGTTTTTTTTGGATATTTTTAACAGTTCTCAGTGATGTCTTTGTTGAGAGGATTAATATCAGCAGAATTAAAAACATTGAGAATAGAAACTATGTTGTGTGTTGTGTGCTGATTGTTTAAAGCAAAAATGAACAGATCAGAACAATGAAAGAAAGTGAATTTGACTTAAGGTTACCACATAAGTTTACAACACAAGTCTAAATTGTTTAAACATAAAAAACAAGATTATACATGATATAATATGTAGTATTTAAGGGAAAAATTCACAAGATTTTTGAAAGAGTTCTGTAAATGAGGTGACTATTTGATATAAAATTGACCTCTGCGACTGAGATGTCATATTTGGAGAAAAATACAATTGTAGAAAAGTGATTGTAATTATTCTGACACAATACTGTATGTCTGCATATTGTTGTTCTGTACATCCTTAAGTTTGAGTTTTAAACTCCTGCGGAAATGGCTGAATGCTTTAATCTTTAACTATCAGAATGTGGATTGCATATTGAGGTGTCCACAGAACCACACAGTGTGTGTGTGTGCGCATGAGAGGAAACAAAAACACAGAGCGCAGAAAGTCCAATCAGGTGTGTTTTCATATTTATTTTAGTATATACAGATTATACATGACAATTTATCTGCAGAGATGTTGATGACTTTCATACACCTGTTGTATTTACATGATGAAAGTGATAATGATGAACAGTTCCTTCTATTACAAAACAGTTTGTGTCCAGTTCTCTTGAGTGCAGTGGCAGAGTCCTACAGGCTGGACGTTGTGTGCGGTCTTGTTGAGCTTGAAGCCGATGTGCTCCGAGTTCCATTATTCTCATGCCTAAATGAACACATGACAGTACTTGTAAAAAATCAGCGGAGAACTAGTCTTTCACAGTAGTATTTTACATTGAAGAGTCTGAGCATGAACACTGTGTTATGTTTGAAAAGTTAGGTAAATTAGAGCAATCCTGCTGATCTTACTTGTTTTTGTTTCTTAGAATGAGTTTGCCAAGTGGGGAGTTTGGGTTCACACATTTGTCCTTGTTTGCCGTTTTAATACTGGGAGAGAAGAAAGAGCCACGTTAGAGAAGTTGAACAATGCTGGAAAGTGACATTTCATTAAATGTGGTTAAATTACAAGCTTATATACTCACATTATTTCAGTATGTGGACAGAAGACACTTGGGTCATGTACGAATGGCCCTGCCTTGATGAGCTTTGGGTGAATCTTTTCAATGTAACCGTTCAGACATTTGCACTTACTAGAGCTGTAGTCTGGGTGCCCTGTGGGAAGAAAAGACACAAAACATTATTATTCGCTGATCATATTTTAAATCAGTTGGCAGACTTCTGGATGAACATATATCAGTGTTTTGTCAGAGGAAGAACAGGTTGAATTCAGCTTAAGTGGACAAAGCTAAAAGTTAACTTCAGCAGACTTCAGCCCAGTCAATTGTCACTGACTATTTACTTACATAGCATGTTCTAACAACATAACATATTGTTCTTTGAAATCAAAACTATGTCAGATTGGTGATGGCTCTTTGAATAATCCTAATCATGCAAAATGTAGCATTTGCAACAACACAGTCCAAATGAAAATACAGTAACAGAAAATGTGAGCATGCAGAGGACAAGAAGGGAGGACAGGATAATCACAGGACAGTAAACCTTTCACAGTACCTTGTGCACAGAAGACAAGCAGGCAGACGAGAAAGGCGAGGACAGCTGACTTCATAGTTGTTGCTGGAGGCAGGCTCAGGTTCCACTGTTACTTTCTTCTGTCTGAACTCCTGATGGTGTACAGCTCAGAGGATTACCTCTTTTATACATGGTGAGCTCACATACAGGCCCACATTTTTTTAGTATCCCTTTCATTTTCTCTATGATTTCCTTTTTTTTTCCAAAGAAGTCTATTTCACAGAAACAGGAACTATTTAATCTGCAGCTTTCACTCCAAGAGACATTTTAGTCTACAGAATGGATTCTTTGTACTATTTTGCACACAAGGGATTGAATTCAATAAATTATACTAATTCATTCATTATAATTGAACATTCATTCAACAAAACACAGTCTTGTGCAGTCTGTGAAACTATGGGGCTAGAAGAGTGACTAAATTTTAGAATCAAAAATAATATTTGGTACTGGGGAAAAAAATGAACTGAAAAGGGAAACATTTGTTTTGGTGGTACTGAAAGTGGTACTGGCACTAAAATAACATAAAAATATTTCATTTTATTATGATATTTCTTGTGTATTTTGTATTAACATCATCATTATTTTACATATTTTGTATTTCTAGGTTTCTGGGCAGCCCTGTGGTGCAGTGGTCATCTGTCATGTCAAAGCAAGAGGGTTCCAGGTTCAAATCCCAGTCTGGGCCCTTCTATGTGGGGTTTGCATGTTCTCCCTGTGCCTGCGTGGGTTTTCTCCGGGTACTCCGGCTTTCTCCCACAATACCAAAAACATGCACATTAGGTTAATTGGCTACTCTACATTGCCCCTAGGTGTGAGTGTGTGTTTGTGCTCAGGCCAAACACTGAGCATACAATGCTGGTTTCCATGAATTCACCTGAAACTCCAAAATTTCAAGTTTCACTCTGTTGTTTTTTAACGAATACCATTAGATTATCTGTGGAAAAGCAACGGCAGAGGGAAACAGACTTAGTTGGAGTTTGGAAGTTGTAAAAGCTGTTACTGTAGGTGTGCTGTCATGGAGTTATTGTAAATGTGGCTGGAGTTTTGCATTTGCAGGTAAGCTAGAAAGCTTTTTGGTGTGTGCGCCAGGTGAGCAATTCCTACCGGACTGAATAGATTCCATCTTATGGTATTTTGTTCTATTATACATCCTTGCTCTGCAGCAGTTCCTTGGGTCCATTGAGGAGTGAAGTGTTCTTATTAGTATGCAGACATGTAAATCACATGGTCCTTGCCCCTCCCAAACCCCTTCTCTTTACATCAAAATAGTGACAGACCTTTTGAAAAGATAAACAGTGTATCTTTTATAGGTTTCTGTCATTTTATCACACTGATATATGTTCAAGTATTCATTGTTCTGTCAAGTCTGGTTTTAATTAGCTATTTGATGATATAAAAAGGGGGTGAAATGTCATGATTGACAGCTACGTGCTGTTTGTGATTGGATCAGACAGGAGATACATGAGCGGGAACACGATCCTGTGGCTCCACCTTTCGATCGCTACTGCTCAGACTCTGGCTCCAAATGACATCATCAGCAAAAAATGACAAAATATTTTGGCCTTACTTTTGTCCAAAAGGAGGATATGAAGACACGTCGTCCATCTTTATATGTCAATGTTTTAAAACAGAACTAATCACCTGACTGTAAAAAAAAACAACAAAAAAAGAAAAAACATATACATGAACAAAAAATGTTATTGAAAACACACAATACAATTGTTTTTTTTAAAGAAATGTATTTATATATATTCTCCGAGGTAATGTATCACAGAATTTACACTATATAGACAAAAGTGTTTTTGCACTTTAATGACATCACATAGCCTTGCAGCTATAACAGCTTCCTCTCTCCTTCCACAAGATTTTTGAGTGTTTCTGTGGGAAGTTTTGTCCATTCATGTAGCAGAGCATTTGTGAGGTCAGGCACTGGTGTTAGATGAAAAGGCCTGGCTCACAATCTCTGTTCCAGTTCACTCCAGAGGTGTTTGATGGGGTTGAGGTCAGTGCTCTTGTGTGGGCCAGTCAAGTCAAGATGTGTGTTTGGGTACTTTTGTGTATATAGTGTAAATTCGAAAGTCTTGCTGTGCTAATGTTTCCCTTTTCAGTTCAGGTTTTGTTTTCAACACCAAATATTATTTTCTATGCCAAATTTTAAAGTCACTTTATATTAACATAGTTGTACGAGTTGCACTGTATGCAAGTGATGAATGAGTTTGGATTTAGACCCTCATGTACAAAACAGTACAAAGAATTCATTCTGGAGACTGGTCTGAGTCCAAACTTCTGGAGAAGACATTGTTCTGTTTCTGGGAAATAGTCTTTTTGAAGGAATAAAAGGACCAGGATGTGAAACCATTGCATGATTACACACAGCAGCCCTGTGTGGGGTTTCCCCAGTGTCTAAGTAATCCTTTCAGCCGTAGACCAATAGGAGTTCAGACAGCCAAGACCTTGACTTCAGCTGTCCTATGCATAATGTACTCTGAATAAAATAAAATATATAAAATAAAATAAAATAAAATAAAAAAAATAAATAAAATGAAATAAAATTCAATCTCTGTCTTTTATTTTTCAGTACCAATGCAACATTTTTCAAATACACTTTCAGTTTTCTTTTTCAGTTCCAGTTTTGTTTTTTGTGCCAAATTGTAATGTCACAGTTCTTGTCTCTAGCACTGATTTCCTCCTTAAGTATTATGGAAGTGAGAATAACATCTTGCTCCACTCATCTGAGGTTGCTTAAATGCGAAAGTGCATAAATTAAGTGACATTTTCATAGCCAGTATATCCTAATTTTAGAATTGTATGCATTATGCCATCAAATAGTAACACATCTTATGCATTACACATTTTCAGAATTAAAGTTTCACACATTTGGAATCAATGGAAAACTTCAGACTAGAATTGACAATAAATGTTTGTATGAAGCTTTGCTACAAAGCTTGACTCACAGCAGGTCAAAGTGTCATCAGTGTACAGTTTCCGCTAACTATGACCAGTTTAACCAAATTACATATTTTTCCCCTTTGTTTTAGTTAAATATTTTTCTACAGTCACAAAAAATAAAGTCATGTACTAATTCATTAGAAAACAAGACTAAAGCACAATTCTGAAAGAAAGCAATTCCTCAAGTATTTTTGATGTCCTTCACTTGTCCGTCTCACTGAACAGTTATGCTTTAGTCATATCAAATGACTTGAATCCACAATGACTCAGAGACACGTGCCGGTTAAAATCACACAAAGCTCCTGCTGTTCACATACTCAAATCTTATTAAAGGTTTAGAATTGTTGGATCAAGGCTTCCAGTGTGGACATGATACAATCAGTTGGGCACAGATGATATTAAAGGGGGAGCAAATGCCTCTAATCAGGAATAATGTTCCAAATAAGCAAAGAAAAATACATAGCTGTACATGTGCTGTACCTGGAATGTGCCACAAAGTGTGTGAGTCTGTGAGTATGGACACTGGGACTAAGGATTCAAGGATTCAAGGATTCAAGGAGCTTTATTGTCATTTCACACACGTAAACATGAGTGGAACGAAATTAGTTTCCCCGGTCCCAGTATCAGCCCAGTTTCTTAACAAAATAAATATAAATATAGACAATGCTATATAGTATAAAAACAGTGTAATATAAGTGAAAAACAGTAGATCATATAAACACCAGTGTAAACAGTATAAACAGTAGTGCAAAATGGCTGACAGGGTAGTGCAAAATGACCGTAGTGCAATGAACATGAGCAGTTTAAGTCTTCCTAGATGGATAACACCAGTTACTGTAGCAGAAAAATGAAAAAAAAATCTTCTATATGCTATTAAACAATCCCATGTTTACTAAGAAATCTAGTACCCCTTTCTGTGTCTCTCATAGTCCACTTGGAAATGGAATGTCCATTATTTATATAATTCCAATTGATCTTTCAGCCATCCTGTCTGTAAATTCATTACCATTTAACCTCACATGTTCCCCACAAATTCTAAATCCAGTGTCTGAATTCTACAGCTACAACATCCTATAACATTAGATCTTAACTTAGCGACTTCAGAGTGTGTAAACCTAATAGAACTGCTGCACACAACACCACCCACGACCTGATGGAATCCTTGAATTCATGAGATGATAACCAAGACAAGTCGCCCCCACAGCCACTCCTTCTAAAGTCCCATGCAATGGAGTGAAAATAATATCACTTTGCTCTCTCACTTCCACAGCTTTGAGGGCAACCCCAACATCCTATTTACTATTAGTCTAGTCACACATATATATCAGCACTTCTGTTGTTCCCATTTCTTTGGTATCCATGACTTTCACTGTCACAGAAAATGTCTTCTTGAACAGGAAGTCTCTGAAGCAAGAAAATATACAGTCAGCCAAAATAATGTTTACACACAATGTCATCTGTTGGAAAAACATCATACAACAGCACACAGTGTTATTGTAATTTGATCAAACTTCAAAATACATATATGTATAGAAGTACTTATACAAATTACATATTTATTCATGTTTTTCTTTTCCTGATGTGTGTGTACATTATTTTGGCTGACTCTGTATATACAAAATTTGTTGAGCTTGTCTGATGTTATGGCATTAAATGGCAGGACTAGAAGCGTGCTGAGTGTCACTGTGACTGTATAGACTGAGGTAGTATAATAGCTAGTGGCCTTTACTCAGCTTTATGAGAATATCTCTGGATGACTGCATCTACTTGAGTGGGCAATCATGTAGGAACAATGCTTTCCTAACCCTTTTTATGTCCCTTCAAGTAACATGGTGCATCATACTGAGTGGTTACTATGTATGGAGTCATTAGTAAGGTAATAGTATTATCTATAAGTACCTCATTTAGTCACTGTTTTAACTGCAGTTAAAGATTTACCGTAAGTTAGGCTGTGTTTTTCACTTTCTTTAACTACTCAGGTACCACTCACAAAGAAAGTGGTCAGTCAAGATCAGTTCATTCATGACCTAATCATCACGTAATGATTCATTTATATATGATCTGTAGTAACTCATCATCATATACTATATAGTCAGGAATTATTATAAGCGCTCAATGAGTCCGAAATTATGAATGATTAGCTCAGAGGTTTGATTCAAAGTTAGCTTAAACGTGTGTGATCTAATTTTTCTTTATTTACCACTTTTCCATGAAACCAATAAAGTCCTAAGGAAAGTCTTTTCTTATGTGTTTAGTGCACGTCAGACTGGGAGCCATAAATCAACAGTCACCATCTCCAACTCAAAGGCCATGGAAAACACACAGAACAGGGTGACAGTACCACCCAGAGGCAAGAAGGCAGCATAACAGGGTTTATTACCAACTGTGCAACACAGTCAATTGCTCCAGTGCCCTGAATTAATAGCTAACATTTTGGCATTTATTATCCTTTAGAGGGGCCCTGTGTCTCAAATGATTGTTTATCAAATGAATATGATCAAAATGAAAACCTTAAGTCAAATAGTGTTACTACAGGAGTGCTGGTTAGTTACTGGTGAAACTACATAGTCTGCTGTGTACATTGTACTTGAACACCATAAATACATCATGACTTTGTGCATGTTGGTGCTCCATCGCATGCAGCTGATGCCCAGCTAATTTTTTCATTCCTGTACTTCAGACAGCCTGTCTGCTACTGTCCAGCAGTCAAACTTTTAACTGGAACCTGCCTGTTATGATATAATTTATATAAAGATCTATAAAGTTATAGATATAATTTACAGAGGGATCTTATCTATGAATTATATTTCTTTTTGTTTTACAGTCCTTTAAAAGTCTTCAGATTTATAAATCTGATTATAAGGCTTGTTCATCCACTCCTCACCAGATCATCCAAGTCCTTCACTTGGTACCACAACCCAGGCCTCTAGTTTTGGTTATGCTCTTGTGCTTAAAACCCTCAGTAATTATTGCTTCCCTGTGTCTCAGATTCAATATAAGAACATTTAATGTTCTAGAGTACTCTAAGACACCGTGTTTTTTCATGTTTTTTTAAGACAGAACCTTATAACTGAGAGCAGAAAGTGAGTTCTTAGGATAAAAAGGTTCTATGTGCATCTGACCTGTTCTGAAAAAAAAAAATTACAAGATCCTCTTACAGAATTTGATAGAATTCTTTCATATTGCAGGCTGAAATAACCTTCTTTCTACTGTGTCTTTCACAGTAGAACAAAGCCTAGAGTACAACAGAACATATTGTCCATTCCTACAGAACATCTTTTATGGAACAAATTTCCTCAGGCTTTCCTCCTTGTAGCACAGTGAAGGAACGCCCAGACCACACGCTGTCTGCATGTGCCACTTCCTGCAGAGCTTGCTTAACCTGCATGGAATGAGGTTCAGTTTGGAATAGGAGGCAACATAATATGCACAGACTGGTTACAGTGTAGTGACAGTGTACACTACTGAGACACATTATCCATATGAATTTTTAACTTCTTAAGAGACCATTTTTATTGCCATCAGTACTTCTTGTGGTATTCCTGTGTTTCAATATCACATCAAACTAATTGTTGTGGTTATAACATACAGGATCTGTGGTAGTGTACCATGAGAATGGGTTAGGATTATAGGGTTCAACCCTAACCCATTCTCTGAAGTAATGTTTCACAGAATTTACACTATATAGACAAAAGTATTGGTACACCCGACCATTACACCAACTGGGCATTAGGTGACAATGCATTCTAAATACAGCTTCTAGACAGCTTTGCAGCTACAACAGCTTCCACTCTTCTGGGAAGGTTTTCCACAAGATTTTGGAGTGTTTCTGTGGGAATTTTTGCACATTCATGCCTTAGGGCATTTGTGAGGTCACACACTGAGACAGCTGATGTTGGACCAAAAGGCCTGGCTCATGATCTCTGTTCCGGTTCATCTCAAAGGTGTTCAATGGCTATCTGGATACTTTTGTCTATATAGTGTTGAAGTAATGTGTCACAGAATGTGTAATGGACCATAGATGTATGATACACTGCAGGCTTTAAGATAATGTGTCAAGAGAGGATTAGAGGCATAAATATATGATTTACCACATACACACTTTTGCAATCTTCAGTTCATATTCTAATAATCTAATCTATTAATATATTTATATTATTTTATTTTAAAATACATTTCCTTTTTTTAAGTTTACATGACAGCAAATGGAAATGGTCCATTTCTGGCATATTTGTATTACTTAATTACACTTCGAATGTAAAAATATATTAATGCTCATGGTAATAACAATAAAAATGTATTTGAATGCATTGAATTCCTCGAGGTTACTGTACTACTTATTCATCTTGTTTAACTGAGGGGAATGCAACTTGGTAAGCACCATGTTGATTTACTTCAAATAAAAAGTTAAAACTGTTTCACTATGCCAAAACAATGAAATAAACAAGAAATTGAGTCAAAGAACTGAAAAAGAGAACTGAAAATATATGATAAAGGTCGGGGTTGTTTTTGAGGAACAAGCACTCTTTCTAGTTCTAAACGAAAGTTAAGAGTTAACCAAAATGGTAAATCCAGAACAGATTTATGGTTAGCACCACCTGAAATTGAAAAGTACGCGTCAGATCTGTCAATTTCTTGCACTCCTTTAACTGATCATTGTTTAATACAGCTTGTTTTGAATCCAGAAAGCAGCACTAATAATGAAGAAGATTATGGGAGGTTTCATGCAGACCAGAGGTTCATCAAAACAATCAAAGATTTAATACAGATAATTAAGAAGGACAGGCGTGTAAGTAATTGTAGTACTAAATGGTAATGTGAGGGTGTTTTCAATTAATTTTAATAAAGTTAAATAAAAACAGAGAGTGTGAAGTCAATTTGGTGGTGGAGAGAAACGATTGCTGTATATAAGACTTAAATAGCTGAAGTTGATCAAAGCAAGTTTACAGGCCCTGTAGAGGATTTATATCTTAATAAAGCATAAGGTGTTTATGTGAGATATGGAGCTAAATTGGTAGAGCAAGAGGAGAAAAACATTGCTTATTTTAGTGAATTAGAAAAAAAATGAGACAGGAGTGTTAGGATTATGTATTTCTCTGTATACCCTGCCTGTTTCTCCCTCTCTTCCTCTCCCTTCCCTTCTCCTGTGTTTGTGTGTGTGTGCGTGTGTGTATGTGGGTGTGTACTCACCTGAGCCAATCAGGAGCACAGCTGAGCAGCCCTTGTGTTCCTCCAGTCGCCTTCTCTCCGGCACACCTGTTGGCCAATCAACCCGTTCAGCGCTGTGACCGGTCCTCTCACTCCACCTTTTACTATACTATACTGTCTCTTTGTGGTTTGCTGCCCCACCTCTGCCTCTCCTGCTCCTTTTGCTAGTGTGATTCCTGTTTTTCTGGAAGATTGCATTTTGTTGGACTGTATGGATTTCACGTATTTGCTGCCTGTTAGACCACAATCACAGCACGTATCTCCAAGATAAACTCAATGTTTAAAGAGATTTCTGTCTCTGAGCTCAAAATGATACAATTAGGTGATGCGAGAGAGAAAAGGAGCAGGAAAAGCTCCAGGACAAGATGGTCTGACTTCTAATTTCTAAAAATTCATTTGACAATTCAAAAGAAAAGGATGTGAATGCAATGAATGAGTACAGTAAAACTGGTACTTTACATTTAAATATGCATAAGTGTGAGCTGTTGGCAATTCATGATCACCCTCTAATCCTACCCTAGTAAAGAATGAATATCATAATTACAAAGCATAATAACAGTAGTAATATTCAGAAGAACCCAGCCAACCCATTATACATTTTGACAAAATGACTAAAAATATGAACTGGGGTAACTTCAACTCAACCGGGAAGAAGAAGCATCATTATTTTAAGAGAAGTGACATCTGCTGAGGAAGGAAATCTCATTGTTGAAGCTCAAACTCCTTTTCCCAGTCACACTTGACAGTGATATAGCCTTCATAACACTTCCACTTTTTAATACATTGGAAAGTGATGAAATAGGTAAAGTGTATGACATTGTTTGTACTCAGCAGCTGGAGAATTCAATTCAGTTCAATTCAGTTTTATTTAAAGTGCCAATTCATAACAGAGTTATCGCAAGACACTTTACAGGTGTGTAAACAACACATTCAAAACTCAAAACTTCCTTTTAACAGGCAGAAACCTCGAGCAGAACCAGACTCAGTGTAGACGGCCTTCTGTAGACGAAGAACAGCTTTACCATCTGGACAAAGCACACACTGCAGTGACTGAAGTACACTCACAACCAAAAGTTGCCTAATAACATTTGCTGGTTATTTTCTCAGAAGGCAGTACATGATTCACCACGACCCACATTTCCCATCATGCCTTGCTGGATGAAGTGGATAATTTTGCTATTTTATATTCCAAAATGCAGTTGTTACTTTTTGTTCATGTGTCTATTCACAGTATGGGGGTTTATGTTGGTAATTGTCATTTTTGTGCTGGTTTACAGTTTGATGTGGTAACATAATAACATGTTACTCAGGATAATAAAAGCGATAATATTACATATTTAGAGCACTTCATATAAGGGTTGGCTACACTTCCTTGAGAAGAGAGTCACTCACATCCCATAAAAAATGAACTAGTTTGTTCACTTCTGTTTCTGGAGTAAACAAAACTAAAGTGAAAGCAACTGTTAAATATGCACATCTGATTATAAAACAGTAAAACACATTTGTGAGTCAATTTAAGAGTACCTGTAAATTATAATCAACAAGCTAAATTTGGGCTACGATGCTAATGGCTGTGGCCAGAACAGTTTACAAGAGACTTTGTCATTTTCAACTAATTGTTTACAACCCTATTAATAAAATAGAACATAAGTCCACAGGAACATGTGGTACTGTGGTACCTTCCTTCAGAATTTGTTTCAGTAACAAATTTCTGATTCCTCAGAGCAGAGTGATAAAACAACAGACATCTTTGCTTTTACATGTGGCACGCCCTGCAGACCTTACATAACATACCTGGAATGCGGCACTACTTAGAATGGGAGGGAACAATATTTACAGGAAGACAAATCGTGTGAACCGTTTTCTGTGTTTTATATTATATTCCAAACAAGAAGCCCAGGTAAGCACTACCTAATATGTGGTTATGTGTGATTTGTTTTTCTCTGCAGCACTTAGAAACAAGACCAATCATATATATAAATATATTTTTGCTTAATGAGCTTATGAGGTATGTGGAACAGTGTGCTGTGGTATATGAAAGATATAACAGGTGTTATCTGTAAGAGTGCTGTTTAATACCTCATCAAGTTTGGCTGATTTAAAATCTAAATTATCTTGTTTGGTTCATGTTTTGTATGTTTGTACACATTTAGAAGTTTAACATATTGATGCACTGCTACATAGACCAGATCCAGGTAATTTATATGTAGGGGATGATGCCTGATGAGGTGTCTATTATCAGGAATTATTGAGTCCATGAGTTCTTTTTTCAAGAGATTTAACTCATTATCCCTGGTAATCCCTGGAGCAATGACTAATATCCCTTAAGGTTGATAAAATTGATCATTACTTCAGTGAAGGGGATGAACCTTAGACATGACTGGGCAGTGGGAGGTGTTTCTAGTCAGCTCAGCTCTGGCTCAGCCGTGAGCTACAAGGCTAATGTTATCCCAGCAAGATTCAATAATAATAATAACAAAGTCAATAATATTGTGTACGGCTGACAATAAATCTAATTAAAAGTAAAAATAGTAAATATAATTAGACTGTATACTTAACAAGAAGACTGTCTAGTTATCCAGACAGACTATCTAGTTTTTTGTGTTTTTTTATTTATCATTTCCACCAGTCAGTCATAACATTCAAACCAGTGCCAGGTGAGGTGAACAAACTCCTGTCAATCATCTGTCAACAATGCAATATTCTGTGGGGAAACATTGGGTTCTGGCAACCACGTGGATGTTCTTTGACACATGCCACCCACCCAACCCACCTAAATCGAGAATCTGTGGGGCACACCGGAAAAAGAACTTTTGCTGAAGTAAAGGATCTGAATACTGAGTACAAACTTCTTGTTTAATTCAATTCAATTCAATTGATTTATGTAGCGCCAAATCAGGACAAAGGTTGTCTTATGACACTTTCCAATAAGAGCAGGTCTAGACAAAACACCTTAATTTGATTAAGCATTCTTATCATCGCACAAAGAGGAACAAGTGGGTCCCACTCGCTGTCACATCTTAACCTGAGGCATACTGCAGCCCATCCTTTTTAAATTTGAAACATTTTTTCTCCTGGCACAAGGTCACTTTAGAAAAATCTACTTATGCACAAGCTCAATGCCATTCAGCTTTTTCAACTGATATCTGCCTACTGTCACAGATGGCACCAAGAAAATCTGCTGGCACCTCAGGAGATGCCAGGGGAAGACGCTGGTGGCGTCTGAGACAGCGATGGAGGATGTTAGGAGTGTTTGAGATCAACCAAGGGCATGAGTTCTACCATCTTACGTCCATGATAAAAGAAGGCATGCATGCTTCCATTCAGGCCACTATGGACACACCAGGCCAGGTGAAGAATCTTCTGCTTACAGGCAACTGGTTGGATTATAAACATGAAACAGTAAAGACATGAATTCACTCATGAACACTTTTTTTCATAGGATGCACTCACAACTGAAGATTTCAAGGCAGAGGAAACTCAAAGCCATGAGGCAAGTTAAATTAGTGATAACTATTTCAAAGCTTTCTCTTGGATAATGCTGTGTAATATTATCATAAATTCAAAAGGTGCATTTTGTTGTTCTAAGAGTTCACTGGAATTTTTGCTTCCTTCTGTGTAATGCTTTTTTTTTTGCAGGGGTTTGAAATGCAGACATTTGCAGCTTCCGTGTTTGCCAAACTGAGGCGTTCACTTGACATCACAGAGGAGGAATATATGAACTCCCTCTGCTCTGGTGGCTGCTACCTCCAGTTTGTCAGCAACTCCAAGAGCAAGGCAGATTTCTTTGTCACGTGAGTGTGATCTTTTGTTACACACAAGGACCTTCTATTGACCGATCTCAAACTAAACCAGTGCTTCTCAAATAGTGGGGCGCGCCCCCCTGGGGGGGCGCGGTGCGATGCCAGGGGGGGCGCGTGTGACCCTGGGGAACATGCTTTTTTTGCCGTACTAGAATAAAGTGTAATTGCACATCCACTACAGTAGTTGGCAGTGGCGCTCTCATTGTCAGAGTGTGCGCAGGGAGTATTAGCTCTGTGGTGTAGCGGCTTTTTTGCACCGAGCAGGCGATATGAAGTGCAGTAAACGAACCCTTAAGAGACAACATGAAGAAATTTTTAACAGGGATGAAAAGAAAGGCGGAGAGAGACGAAGATAATGAGACAAAAGTAACTCACCCGAAAGCTAAGACGAGGAAATATGACGAAGCATATGTAGCGCTTGGCTTCACTGTGACTACAGTGGGAGACGACAGACCGGTGTGTTTACTGTCTAAAAATGTCGGCAGCGGACAGCGTGAAGCCAAATAAATTAAGGCCCCACTTGAAGGCATTACATCCCAATCATGCTGATAAGCCGCTGGAGTTTTTTCAGCCAAAACGTGCCGAATATTGCCAACAATCATCCCGCTTTGTGAATGCTACTTCAGTAAACCAGCGAGCACTGTTAGCATCATATTATTACATATTATTAAATATTATTACATATTATTATTACTATTATTTATAGTCGCGAATTGTTTTCTACTTGCTGGGGGGGGGCGCAACAGAAAATAATTGAGAAGCACTGAACTAAACTAACTAAACTTACACCCAAAATGTCGTCATACTCTACCAAATCAAACCAAATCAAACTCTAACATTTATTGAAACTATAAGAAGTAGTGTGGCCTTCATGTAGTGAGGTGGAAAGAGTGTGGACCAATCAAGACCAATAAAGACAACTTTAATCATAGTTGATGTTAAGGTGTAGAAAGAGAAAATTTTGGAAACAGCGGCACCAAATGTGAAAAAAAAACAAAAACAAAAAACATTGAACAAAACTGTCCAATATTGACGTTCTTTTCTGGTGATGAGGTTGTTCTTATTTTCAGGAATGACAAGAGGTTCTTCATTAAGACCCAAAGCAAACGTGAAGTCGGGTTCCTTCTGTCCAATCTGCACTCCTACATGGACCACTTGAACAAGTACCCTCACTCACTGATTGTGAGGTTTCTAGGTAAGAGCAGCTTTGGATAATGCAACAACCCTTCACTTTCCCATATTTACCCACATAAACACATTCTTTGCTGTGACCTTCCACAGAGAATAATAGAAAGGTGAAAATGTAGTGTGGAAAAAGATTTCATTCAAATCAGTACCGGACCTTGGCCTTTTTGAACTGCTGCCCTCATTTTCATTGGCTTATTGGTCTTAAGTACTATTTCATAGCCAAAAAATCACATCGTACATTCACATAATCCAAGCAGCACATTCTGAAATTTTTGATTTTATACAAGTGACAGTTGGTAGTAGTAGTCGGCACTGGAACAATTACCTGCTTTACATTTACTCAACAGTCCATTCACAAACATCCTCACGTTTTGCACGTTTTCCTGAAATCAGAAAGTATGTTTATGCCATCTGTCACATGAGGCCTTAGAGACAGTTCAGGCTGGTTCCTCAGCTTTGGAGGTTCTACAAACACCTCAAACACATCTTTTGTCCTTCATCATGAAAATAATCTATTGCATTCTATTTCGGTTGAAATGCTGTTTTGTCTGTTTCTATCAAAACTGACAACTTCATTATTTTAAAGCATCCACTACAGGACAAACAAATATCAGATATGTTTTAATAATACACATCATTCTTTTCACTTCTCAGGTGTCCACAGGATTGTTATTCCGAACCAAATAAAGGTATTTTATTGACATAATAATTAGTATGTCCTTATATGAACTAGTATCCTCACAGTCCCTGTACTTAGAATGTGGAGCTTTGTCTGCCTGTCTCTCCAGAAGTACTTCATTGTGATGCAGAGTGTGTTTTACCCTGATGAGAGGATCAATATTAGGTACAGTACCTGGGTTTTCCCCCTGTTTTCCAGTGGATTCCTGATAAATTTTATGGATGTATGAAAGTTGTGATGTTTTTGTTGCATAGATTTGACATTAAAGGCTGTGAGGTGGGAAGATGGACAAACCCTGACACGGGGGGGAAACAAATAATTAAAGTGCTGAAGGATAATAACTTTGAAGGACAGTACATTGCATTAGGTAAGTGTACCCTCCCTGAGCGCAAGTTGCAGCTGTTGCCATGTGCAATTGGCTAGTGCACAGGTTTACTAAATGGAAATGTTTGGGCGATTGCTGCAGGTCAAGAGAAATCCTGGTTTGCCAGTCAAGTGAAAGTGGACGCTGCCTTCCTTCAAGAACTTAATGTTCTGGACTACAGTCTCCTGTTGGCCCACCAACCTCTGCACAGAGATGAGCTTGAAGGGAAACACTCCTTGGCCAACCTTGTTATTCGCACCACAATGTAGGTTTCATATAACCTCTTAACAAGTGCAAAGCCATTTGCTGTTCAGTGCAGTGTGGCTTATTACCTCTGTCAAGATTTGTAGATTGTTTGCCCTTGTCAGTATTTTCGTCTCCTTGTGCCTGCGTGGGTTTTCTCCGGGTACTCCGGCTTCCTCCCACAGTCCCACAAACATGCACATTAGGTCCACTGGCTACTCTACATTGGCCCTAGGTGCGAGTGTGTGATTGTCTGACTTTGTGTGTTGGCTCTGTGACTGGGATAGGCTCCAGCCCCCCTGCAACTCTGATGGATAAAGAGGTATAGGAAATGGATTATTGGATGATTTAAACACTACCAACATTTGATCAGCCTTCTCAAGTACTGAAATTCTCTTTACCCTCCACATGCACGGTGCAGTCGACTATTAGAAAGATTACTATGTTGTACTTTGTTGTAATCAGAGTTTGATGTCTTGGTCTGCGTTTTAGAGCTCCCAGCCCTCTGTTTATTGTGTGTGTGTTTTATTTCCTTTGCTTGTTTGTCTTGTTTTCCCACAGGTCTGTGGACTTTGATGACAGTCCTGCAGGGTCAGACCCCCCCACTGTTCCGCTACTGGAAGAGACCACTACTGAGGACTCTAGAGACGGGATCCCCCTTCAGGAAGTAAACCGCCCTGTGAAAGAAACCGGGACTGACTCAGAACTGCAGGAATTCCATGAGCATCATTGTAGGCTATTGCCCAACTGCAAAAATGCTATTCATGTCATAGATGGGCCAGATAGTCGTTACTTTGTAGGCATTATTGACATTTTTACTGTCTATGGTTGGAAGAAAAGACTGGAGAACCTGTGGAAAAGCTTACGCTACCCAGGCAGGGCTTTTTCAACGGTCAGACCCACCAAATACTCACCCAGGTTCTGTCAGTGGATACAGGACCACACTCAGTGAGCATCACTCAAACACATGCCCACCAGAAGGGGCTTTGCCACATTCTGACTCCGTCACAGCTGCCAGGGATCTGCTGTCATGCCAGGTCTGAAGGAGCAGCTTGCTAAAATTCACTTTTGAATCTATATTATAACCTATATGTATTGACAGTCATCATGAGTTTTTATGAAGCCTTCAATCATTACTGACTCTTTACATGCATACATATATTCTTTACTGCATCTGCGAACCGTCTGTTAATAAAATGTACACTGTTCAGAAAAAATGTACAAAATGCTGTGTGAAGTTATTAAATAATTTATTAAATATCTTTTACCACATCGATGATAAATTAGCTGCTTTTACGAGGCCAAGTAATACTGTACTGTAAATGTGTCTTCTGAAGAACAGAACAGGCTGACGGCACAGAGGCCGTGACATAACTGCATCCAGGGAACAACTGGCTTAAGTGTCTTCATGTGCAATGTTAGAGCCAGACAATAAAGATAAATGTGTCAGGGTACTGGAGGGGCTGGGAAAATGAATAAACAGACAAATAATACGTAGTACATGAAACGTAGCTCTGCAGGCTGATGTTTATTTGAGCTTCCACCAGCTCAGACCATCCTGTTAAGTCTGACATTATGTCGAGTTTGCTTCATTCTCATTGATATAAAATATAATCTTATATTGTGGAGTCTGAAAAGCACATTAGAATACAACTTTTTAATGCTTTAAAGCTTTAAGGCTGGTAGGTCATTTTAGAAGCACTTTTGGTTATAGATAATAATAATTCAAATAGTTGTACATGAATTGATTGGCTGTCTTTATGTGAGCATTATTTGAATTTTGAAGTTTTTCAAGCCCTCTTTTCACAAGGAATTTTATTTAGAAAGGGAGCAATGGCTACATTCAGTCCATCATTAACTTTAATAGCATAGTGGTGCAGAATAATTTGTCGTGGCAAGATTGAAGCTTCTTTCCCTGTTGGGTTTTGCTCTTCACTGCTGACAGTTGATGAATTGTGCTGTAACAGTAATGTATTCATGCTCAGAGGGAGGAAAAGCACATCAATTCACCACCAGTTCTGACCACAACAAATGAAAGTGACTCCAAACAGAATCGAAAAGCTCATATTCAGTGTGGTTTGTGTCAGATGTGAGTCACATACGTGCAAACAAATGTGCTTTGGGCCACGTTTGTCTGAAGTGTGACGCTGACCGCTTCTTTATTTTCGCGATACTCCAGTCCTACAGGAGGCGCTAATGTTTCCATAAGCCTGTTTGCCCACCGCCAATGCGATGGCAAGAACAAGAAGACAACACAAAAGAAGTCCAAGAAGAAGTCTTTTTAAGTGTAGAAAGAAACATGGATATAAACCAAACGTCATACTGTACTGTGTTGGACAAAAAGAGCCAGTCGAAATACATATGCTATACAAATAGAATTAACGGAATTTTTCGTATTTGGTGAGTCGATGACTGCGTTAACAATACACAAAAAAGTGACCTTAGTCGTGTTTCCACCTGCTAAACCAATCTGCGTTTAAGGCAGACAGCTTGTTATTTCAGTGCTCATCAGGAACAGAAAGTCTGTATTTGAACATAGTGTTAAACAAGATGTAAAGTCAAGTATTGGTGTCCTTTTTATGACGATGTCATCAGCGATAATCCAACATTTTCACACAAGTAGTGTGATGCAGCACAGGCTAAGAGACCATCCTGTGCCCATTGCCCACTTGTAAAAGCTTGTCAGGAACCCTTAAAGTTACTGAGACCAACATGTGTTTGTATTTGTTTTCTTCATCTGCCGTAGCTTGACAGACGCAGCTGGTGTTTGGAGCACAGAGTACACCGAGGACACGCTGAACCAGTTTGTAAGCTTCACTTTTATGATTTTCACTTACTGACTTTGTTCCTGCTGTGGCATTGGTTGTAACTACACCTGTTTGTTTAGAGACAGACGTTTGCCTTGAAATCTACAGAGGATTATATCCTAAAACTCAGGTGAGATGACACTTTACGGAGCTTGAATTTTTCCTAGTAGAAATAAGTGGTGCCAGTGAAGCTGCACAGCCAGCAGCAGCAGCAGGGCATACTGAGTACTGAGCAGCTCCCACATGTCAGTGTGTGAATGTGATCATGGAACCACCGTTGGGTATCAATATTCCTCTGTCTTTGCTCAGGTCAGCCTGCGGTAGCGGCGACGTGTCTGTTGTGGAGCATGAGTCAGGTGTGGAGCTCCACGTGGGCTCCAGTGCAGGTGACCCAAGGGTCACCCTGTCCAGACTGGAAGGGCAACAGGCCACAGCTCAGCTGAAGGAGCTGCTGTTCAGGATGGCTGACAGCCTCACTCAGACTGACAGTAAATGTGCTTTATTCTGACACATTGCTGTGGGATTTGAGCATATGAGAGCTTATGGTATCACATCTAACTGTGATTTGTCATCCTTCCCCCCCCAGGTGGATCAACCTCCGTCAGTCCAGTGAAAAATCACCAAAGACGGCCCACAGGTATGTCTTTAAAGCTGTGTACCACAGGATGTCCTTTCCTCTGGCTCATGTATATGTCCGGAACCCTGTGATATACATACACATTTGTGTTACAGTTTTCTTGTTGTCTTCCACACTCGTCCCTTTTCAGTACGGGCTGATTGCTTGCCCTCTGGCTTTCCAGCACTGACTGTGTAGAGTTATCAGAACTGTAACATTAAAACTTAAGTCAGGTATAACCAGCACCCTCACTCTACATGGCTCTGTGCATAATGATCAAATGGTTATGATATGGATTTATTTTTATCACTGCAGTAATATGAAGTTAAGGTAACGGCTGGCGAATGTGTTTTTTGTATCAGTGTGAAGCAAGGAAAATTTACAGCAATTTACAAACAGTAACAACACGTTATAGTCTGTAAGCCGTTTTCTCTCAAACACAGCTGTTAAAGTAATTAGAAAATGTGAAAAGCCTGAATGGCAACAATAGATGACATTAGATATTAAGTTAACTTTAGAGCAGCAGCTCAAATTTATTTATTTTTTTTAATAAGATGAACAAACATTTATGAAATTGGAGTGTGGTGGCTTTGCAAAGAGCAATGTACACTTCAGCTTATTCGAAGTTTAATATTGAACCCAGTAATACTTTGCAGAGTGGGAAGGCTGATGTGCCCTTGAGCAAGGCACTTAACCCCCCCAATATGCTCCCCATGCGCTTGATGCTGCCCACTGCTCCTGTGTGTGTTTCACTGCATGTAATTTGCCAGATGTTGCATGTGTGTGTTCAACTAAGGATGGGTCAAATGCAGAAGACGAATTCAGTGTGTGTATGTAAAAATATATATACTGTCAATAAAGTGATTCTTCTTCTTCAAGTAGATCAGTTGTAGACTCAGATATTCACAGGACAGACAAAGATTCTTCTCTTTATAATTAGATTGTAACAAATATTTAATGGTTTTTCATTATATTGACATTTTACACATCGTGCAGAAAGAACAATTTGAATTCAGTGAAATGATTCTGTGTATTGCCCAGCCCTGGTAGCTTCTATAAGATTTGTCATTCTTCTGCTTGTTAACCAAGTCATCATAATGTTATGTTGTTTGCTACACTAACAGAAATTTAGCATGTGCAGTATATATATATGTTAGGCAGCATTATAAAGATTTCATAAATATGAAAGCGAAAGTTGATTCTTGATCTAGGAAACAATTGTTTGGCAAAAAGTCCACATACCGTACTGACCTGTTTGGGACTTTCAGCTGCAGTCTTCATCAGTGAAAAGTCGGCTGTGTTGTTATCGCGTGACAGCAGGCTGATGAAACAAAATCAAATAGGGACACACAGATATCGCCTATCTGCAGAGCTCACCCGTGAAATAAAGTTGTCGTCGTTGTTGGTGCTTCAGTTGGACAGCTCATGATGTTTTTCCCTCAGAGTTTGAGCCTCGGCAGCAGCAGAACTGTGCTCCGTCAGTGACGGTGAAGAAACGTCCTTTAGGAACTTCGCTCATCAACCCAGGAACTAAAAAGTACAACGTGTCTCTCATTAACCTCTGAACAGTAGCGACATTATTGTGATGTCTGTGCATGTAAACCAACAGCTTTTCATCCGTCGTTGCAGGAAACAGCGAGCGACCGGCGTGGCCTTTGATGATGCAGATGATGACTGATCCTTCAAACAGAACTTTTTTTCCTCAGTTTTCTCACCCTGCTGCTGCACAACCAACCGCAAATGGTCTTTTAATCCACTAAAACAACGTTATGAAATGTATAATGCATATTTTTAACATCACAGCTTGTATGATACATGAACTCAATTGCCATGAAAACCCGAATAATCATTTTTAAAGGTATTTTATTATGTGTCATTGTGATGAATGTCTTATTCTTTGGTCTCTGCCCTGAATGTTGCTGTAAATTTTGTGATATTAGTTAATTTCATCTGGAAATAAAGAATTAATGTTTGAAACGAATAGCACTTCATTTTTTGTATTGTATTATCCTGCATCTGGCCAGAAAGGCTGAAGAAGAAGAAGTTCCTTATATTTCAGAGCCTTGCAGGTCACACATTATGTGCACTGAGAGAAGGAGCACACAAACAGAGAGTGTAGCAACAGCAATAATACCAGAAATACTGTAACTATACATAATGATAATGATGAAGTATACAGAAGGTACTATGGTGATAACAATAGTAGTAACAATAATAATGGTAGTAGCTGTGCAGAGTAGCAAAAGGATTAAATTATGACTAAACAGTAGTAATCGCAGTAGGTTTCAAGCAGGACTGCAGCAGGAGGTCCGACCACGATCCATGGGAACCTGAGAGATGAGAAAGCACAAGGACTCCGACGAAGAAGTTGAGTCAGTAACATGCATTAATGGGACATAAATGTGTGCAGAAGGAGAGCAAGAGTCTGAGTCTATAGCAGCATAACTAGGGGCCGGCCTAGGCCAGCCCTGATTATAAGCTTTATCGAAAAGGAAAGTTTTAAGTCTATTCTTAAATGTAGAGGGGGTGTCCGCCTCCGGGACTGAAACCGGAAGATGGTTCCACAGTAGAGGAGCTTGATAACTAAAGGCTCTGGTTCCTGATCTACTTTTGAAGACTCGAGGAACCACAAGTAGTCCTGCATCTTGGGAACGTAAGGCTCTGGTGGGATTATAGGGAACTATCAACTCTTTAAGATAGGATGGTGCCTGACTGTTCAGGGCTTTATATGTGAGGAGAAGAACTTTAAACTCTATCCTGAATTTTACAGTTAGCCAATATGGGGACGCCAGTACAGGAGAAATATGATCTCTCATGCTGGTTCTTGTGAGTAATCACGCAGCAGCATTCTGGATTAGCTGGAGAGTCTTTATAGACTTGTTGGGGTAGCCTGATAGAAGGGAGTTATAATAATCCAGCCTGGGGGTAATAAATGCATGGAGTAATTTTTCTGCATCTTTCCACTTTCAACCACTGCTGTGGCATAGCCCACAGGTCCAGCTCATCCAGTGGAAATGGATTGCTTCTGCTAAAAATGATAAAAACGATCACATTGCATCTCTAATACAATCTTGTACTCCGTGATCACATGGTGCTCTCAAGTTTGTCTAAATAGGATGATCAGGACACTATGCGCAACAGATTAAGTTTCACAAAATATTGTTTTTGTAGTAAACAAACTGCAGTAATAATCACAGAAGTAAAGGAATGAGAAATGAGAATGAGAAAATGAAGTATTTTCAAAGCTGTTTAGTGGACAAATGATGGTGATACTTTATATTAAGAGCACATCTATAATGAGTTATGTGGATATTCATAGTGTATTAAAATGCATTTGTAAAGACATATAATGCTTTCTGATGCACTACATCAACAGCCATAACATTATAGATGTGACCATCCAAGAGCATCGATAAGACTCTTGACTGACTGTTGACATGGTGCAGCAGAAAGCATTACGTGTTTATGAACGTAGATGCAAAGCGTTATGAATGCGTGCTGCATACAGGACCATTACTAGCACTAAGATAGTTGTGGTGTGCTCATAGGTACACATTAAAGCAGTCAGAGTTAGACAGATCAAGTGATCATTTCCAAAGTTACAGTTCAAAATTCCCCCCTAAAAGGGGAGTGGTATATAAAAAGATTAGTTCTTTGTAGACTTTTAGCTTTTGGGAGGTACTTATTGGATTTGTCTATTGATGCTTGTCCTACTCTGACTGCTGATGTCTCATGTTAGCTGTACCTTATAAGACATTTATACACACCTCTTACACCAATATGCCTTTAATAATAATAATAATAATAATAATGATAATGATAATAACAACAATAATAATAAATTGCATTTATAAGGCACCTTTCGTAACAAGCTTACAAGGTGCTTGAGCAAGAATAAAATAAAATACAGATAACAAGAAGTTAAAATAAAATGCAAATACACAATAGCACAACCAATTAAATAAACTAAACTACAATACAGATGAGATGACATTAAACAACTCTGAAGCAACATAATGCAAATACATGACACAAGACCAATAACACCAAAATAAAGAGATACAACAATTTATACAAGCAAAGCAGGCTCTTCCACAGTCTGGGGGCATTAATTGCAAAGGCCCACTAATCCCTTGTTACCAACCTGGACACAGCCCTGTCCAAGGAGCTCAGGATCTGTTACAGTGAGCAAAAACCTCATTCAGTGCACATACAGGCATGTAATATTTTAGGAAAGTCTTGAAAAGTTTCGAACTTATCCTGTTAAACTGAGATTTGAGGTGAGCACAAAAAACTTTCCCAGCCTTGTTGTGTCAATGTACTCTGGGCATAAGTGAGTAAGACCATCACTGTGCAAAGTGAAGCTAAACATCCGCATGAAGCAACAATAATCACAACATATTTTTAACTGGAGGGTGACAGCGAAACAAAAGAAATTTAATCACACACTTCAGTGTTAACGTCAGATGTTTTGTCCAAAGGAGAAACTGATGATGCTTCACATACCCAAAAATACAGTCATATGTCAATACAGAGCAAAGTTAAATAATATTTTTCTGTGATTGTGCAACTCCTGTGATTGCTGTTGACGAGTAACCTCTCAGAATTTGTGTCATTAGGTTCCAAGATGTTCTTTTTTTGTTCTTTTAACAAAGTGTTCCAATCACAGAAAGATCATGATCGAACTCAAAGAAATCTTAAGGCTGAATGGTCCAGTGGTAGGATCTTATCTTAGAACGCGCCTTTTATATCTACAGAGGTAAAAGGTCCTCTTCCACAGTCGCTCATGTTGCACTGCCATGTTTCTACAGCAGCCCATAGTGGACAAACCAAGAGCTGTCTCTAGAGAGGGCCTTTTGTGTTTTCAGCAGCCACCACTGAGGTAGGCGAGACAGCAGGATTTTAGTTGGTTGCAATCTGTAACCTCACCACTAGATGGCACATATGCTACTCCCTGGACCTTTATGTTCTTTAAGGTTCCCGTTTTTGATTGTATTGTGTTGTAAATGTTCTAACAACCAACTTCCCTTCACCTTTACATTCTCGGAGAAGAAAGAAATTACAACATTCAGTTTTTTTTGTTTTCTTGTTTAATTCAAGTAGGAAAACAGCCCACCAGTGCCATAATAATCACCAAAAATATGCAAATATGCATTTAGCTGTGAAAGAAGTAGTGAAACAGTAATTATTTTGACAGGACACGTTACAACTCAATTATCACAAAACTCTCAGAGAGAGAGAGAGAGAGAGAGAGAGAGAGAGAGAGAGAGAGAGAGAGAGAGAGAGAGAGCAGTTAAAACCACATGCCAACGTACAGAGAAACATCCATGTTTCTGTAAATATTTTGCACATTCCTCGAAATTCAATTAAAAATTACAAGATCATCTGCAAATCATAAAACACGTACTGTACCCGAGTGAAACAACAGATTATTCTGAGCTGAGAGTTCCCTTTAGTATCACAGTGATGGTAGTGCAGTTATTGTCAGAGAATATGAGCAGAGTTCGCTTCAGTTTCAGACTAGTTAGAACGCTGATTACCTTCACTGGAGATGGAGTTATTATTATCATTATTATTACTAATGTAATTATTATCATTATTATTTTTTTTATTATTATCATTATCATTATTATTATTATTATTGTTGTACACTGTGTCCGGTTTATAAGAGGATCTTCTTGGCAGAGTCCACAATATAATGATATGTTAAAAGTACACAAGAGAGCATTCAGTAAAAAGAAACCAAATGTAGTGTGAAAACAAGTTGAAATTAGAAGGGAGGCACCACCAGAACAATAACCATGCCACCTACATTCTCTTGCTTCATGTCTGCACATCAAGTGCACACGTGTCCACATTCCTGCGGTACAGTTCACTAAATCCTCTGTTAGTGCAAAATAATTCACACGCGCCTGTAACTGCTTGAATATCCAAAATAAATCACTCTTCTCGCCACAGAAAAATATATTGTATTACATTACCACTGGGAATCAACTTCATCACAACATGCTCTCGAGGCAGGTCTAGTTCAGTACAGTAAAAAGGGCCCACTCTGGTTACATGAGGCCCTTTGGCAGGGAGTGGGTGCAACCAAACCAAAATGCCTGTATCCCTTAGCCATATAGTGAGATACATTCTCAAGAAAGGAAATAAATATGGAAACATTCAAGGACAAAGTCTTCAATCCAAATGCAAGTACTCTCCTGCTGTGTCTCGAGCTGCAGGCTGGGCTCTGCAGGTCATATGTCTTTTCCACCTGTGTCTGCATGATCCGACTTAAACCACCCCAGTCCCTCCTGGGATGAAGAATTTGAGGCTGAAATACTGAACTACTGGTCCTATGTTCCATAGTGCAGAGAGTTTTGGTCCTCTTCAGGGATAAATGAGCAGCTCTGTTCTCCCTCCAGACTGCAGAGCTCAGACAGATGGGTTGGGGTTTCCCCACCACTGTCACGCTCATCGTCTCTCTGCTCTTTAAGTGGCTCATTTCAACAGAGAGTGTCTGTGTTGAAGGAGAGCTGCACCTGTCCAACACACACACACACACACACACACACACATATTTGCAGCTTATCTGTAAGATGTTTCCAAACATTAAACAGTGACACTTCAGCAGCAAACAATAATGAAATAAAAATGAAGCAACCCACAGTTTTAGATGTCAAAGAAAATCGACAAGTTCAGTGTGGTACTGCTCAGCTCGTGAAAACACTCGTACATCCTCTTTGGCTCTGGAAGAGCTTTGCCAATTCTGGGAAATCAACTCTGATGACAAGTAGAGACAAGTAGAACATCAACATCATCAGAGTTGATGTTCAGTGTACATGGGTGATAAGTGGGTGCTACATGGGTGGCTGTGTGGAAAGTGGAGGTATACACTTGTCTGCACAGAGCCTATGCAAACACCTTTTGATGAGAACATTCACATTGCACAGACCCCAGTGGAGCCTCACATACTTGCTTGAAAGTCAGGATATCTTAGCCACAACATCAACTTTACAGAAGTTTTAAATTAGTAATTAGTCAAAAGAGAATTGAAATACCTGAGGAAGTGTGGCTGTGAAACTCTGACTCACTGAGTTAGGAAGATTTTTGTTTTAGACCTGCTCAGAAGAAATCCAATTTAACTGGGCTTCGGCGCTGCACAGAGCGTAGCTGAGTGTTGGTATATCATGCCCACATATTTTGGTACTGCCCTTATGTTGGTCCAGGACGCTGGGTTTTTGTACTGGTGTTTTGTTACTCTACCTAGTATTTTGGAGATCTGCCTAAATGAATGTAAGTGACTTCAACCTCCTGGAAATAAACAAACTGTCACCCAGTGGCAGCTTGAGAAAACTCCATCTGCAGACCTTTTTAAAGATATCAGCTATCACCGGGCAGGAAGTCTGACTGTTTTTCTAAGGAAAAGAGCGTTTAATGCTATTTTTTGTCCTTTTTATTTCAACACTGAAGGGCGGCTGTGAATCTGTGTATCGCTGTGCCATTGTAATTCTGTAGCTCCTAGAAATACAAAAAAAATGTATATATGAAAATAAAAATGAAGGCGTGATGCACTCACCCTTTCCTCTTCGAAGCTGATGAGTCCTTCATCATCATCGCTCTCCAGCTCCTCCGGCGCCTCACTAATCAGAGCGTTGAGCTCTGTGTTGGCCGGCCGAGACTTTAGCAGGCTGAGGATGCGCTGCAGGGGGGACGGTCCACCACTGGGGGGCGACGCCTCCTGCTGCTCCAGGTTGTCACTCTGCTTCTTGGCGAAGTTGACAAACACCTTGGCGGGAACAGAGTGAATAATTTAATGTTCTTAGCCTTTCCTTGGTGATCTCCTACACGCAGTGTGTTACACCTTGACTCACATTGTCCAGAGTGGTCTGACTGACAGAGTAGTCCTCGATACCTAGCACCTCCACCACTTGCTCCATTTTACTGAAGACCTGAGCCAGGGAGATCCGCTCAGATTTCAACTGGTACTGGACCTTTGTGTGGTGACGCTCCTGCAAACATGAAATCAGATCAAACAAATCAAATTAAAGCACTTACCAAATTTCACTCTGCACTGTTAAGGACGTGGGGTGGGATTTAACAGCTGGAAGCAACCTTTACTAACCTTTACTAATACTTATTATTTTTGTAATATATATAACATTTTTATTCTCATTAAACTTAGTTACTTTTTAATCTTTTCAGTAGGCCTAACACTGTTGCCATTAGAGGTCATGTGACCTTTTACATGATCACTGTGTGACTGTCACCTCTTAGAGAAGAGAACGGCTCTTTTTCTCTGCATTTCATGGTATGTGCAGCAGTAGTACAGAGGTATGAATAGAAAAAAGATTGATATCCCCCCAAATTTCTCTCTGTTTTGAGTGTGTTAACATAAACATTGAAAATTAACATGAGAACGTATTTATAACATCTTAAATCCGTCTTAATTGATTTTATTTCTACTCGGAGACAAAGGAAACAAGCTGTAAACTGAAGGGACTGAACTACTACAGTGACATTGTGTCCTGTAAAACCAAAACAATGAGCTTAAAGAGGCTAAAAAGCTCTGCAGAGCAGAGCTGAGGGAAACTACAAAGGTGTTGATGTAATGTTGAGTGGTAGCCTTGTAACATAAATGGTCATATGATCCATTGTTGACACCAAAGTTCAATCCAACCATACATCTTAGCGTGTAAAGACATGACGATCTTCCATGTTACTGTACACAAACTCAGTGTTTGTGGTCACCTGGATTGCAATATTTTTCACTTTAACACATAAATAAATGAGTCTATGTGAAAAGAAAGCTTGTGCATTAACTTTTAATCCTCAGGCAAATCACTGTGTCTTAATGTCTTGCCACGATCAAAAGGAAAAATCCTGGACACATTTAATTACTTAAACGTGAACACATAATGTACAGGATTGGTTGTTCCTTTTCACAATCAAGTTTTGATCTTTTGGACTTCTCTACTGTTGCTGGCGCTCACTGACTGGATTTACAGGTACAACGGACAGAGGAGGGTAGAGTGATGCACCTTTAGCACAGCCTCAGGGAAGTTTCTGTTGAAGAAGCGAACCACCTCCTTCACATTGGAGCTGCTCTTGGTTCTCACTGTGATCATGTAGCCATCTCCAAACCTGGAACACGATCATAAGCATAAAAACAAACTTCCAAGGTGCATACCGCCACTTATTATCAGTTCTATTCCTCATCAGCTAGTAGCCAGAAAAATAATAGAATTAGCTTGATCATGATGTTACTTTGTCACTTTCTTTTTCAAGAAGACAACAACAATGAAGAATCAAGTATAACAAAAAAAAGTGCTACATAAATACCAAGTACCAGAAAATGACAGCAGTTGTAAATATCTTTGTTTTGTTTGCAGAGCAGAGCACATGTATAGATCACATCACTTCTCCTGACCTGTTCTTGAGGTGTTGGATGCTGCCAAGGCATTTAAACCGTCCGTTCACCATAATGCCTAGTCTGGTGCACAAAGCCTCGCACTCCTCCATGCTGCAGAGGAAAGTACAAAAAAAAAAAAAAAAAAAAAAAAAAAAGTCAAAATAAGCGACAGCAGTAAAAAAGTATTCAGCAGAATCCCTCTGCATGAGGACTGAGGTGTCTCACCTGTGTGATGTCAGCACTACAGAGCGTCCAGTCTTGATTATGTCAAGGATTAAATTCCAGAGGAATCTGCGGGCCTTTGGGTCCATCCCAGTGGTGGGTTCATCCTAGAACCCCCCCCCCCCCAACAATACAAGTAGTTCTTACAGTTTGCTATCAATGCAGTTTCCGTTGCCCTTCTACCATTTACACATTAAACTAACAAAAGTTTCCCAGGAGCAAAACCAAAATCAATATACATTGCAGTATCATTTCAGTTTATTACGATGTGGGTCTATGTAATAACATGATACTAATGGTAATCACTGAAAATAACAGTGGAGCTCTGGGAATACAGTGACGTCACTGAAGGTGAGTCACTGAACAGGAAAACTGTTGGTCTGTAAACTGCAATGGATGATAGTAGATGGGTTTGTAATGTTTTTACTGTTCCCCTTCATTTTCTTTTGCTCATTTCCAACCCGATCGTCTGACTGCTCATGTTTCATCAGACTTCCTTTTTCCCAGATCTTGTGCTTGGTCAGTACAATGTTATGTTCAGGTATAGCCCAGTTTAGAGGTTCGCCAGGTGAAAGGGTGGCAAAGAACAGGAGGAAATGTTTTGGAAGCCTGATCCATTTCGGACACTCTTTTCACTCACTGACACTGTTAAAACACCTCATGCTAAGAGGAGGCTGCAGACAAATTCTGCTTTCTCTTCCTCTGTCTTGTGCTAAAACTCATCCTCTTTCCTGTAGCAGACCACATCCTCCCTAATCTCTCCTCTTGGCAAATCTTGCTGCTTATTTCTTTCCTTCACTCCTTTGCTTACCACCCGTCCTATCTTCAACCTCTTCAGCTTCACTCCCCCACCTCCCACAGTGAGGTCCTAGATCTTGTAACCTGTAGCTGCTGCACCGCCTGTTTCTTTTTCTTCCTATTCCCTCACGTCTTCCACAGCATGTCACTTCTGACACACTTGATTTCATGTCCTGTCCTGTCTAGGCCTTCCTGCAACAGAGCCATGATGACATCACCTTGGCATGGATATTATATATACTATAAGACACTATACAAAACATTATCAACAAGAATGGCATATTATATCTAGTTAACAAGCCATCAGAGGAAATTAAATAGTTATTAGCTATTAGCCTTTATTTTGATAGAACAGCTCAGAGAATCACAGGAAATGGGGGGAAGAGGGGATGACAAGTAGTAAAGAACCAAAGTTTGGGTACTGAACCAGCACTATCACAGAGGATTCAGCCCCAGTACATGGGGCACATGCTCTACCAGGTGATCTACCAGGACGCCCAGGGAATTAACTGCTGAAGCAGATCAACATGATATATCACATCACAATCATGGAAAAAAAGGCTGGAACATCCAGCTTTTGCTACTCCATATGGTTGAAGTTCAACTGCATGTTCGGTTGTATGAAAACATTGCAACATCCACTACCATATCAACTTTTTTTTATGATTAGTAGTTAAATAACAAAAATAGCCATTTTGAAATTAATTCAGATGAAAACAATTTGAACGCGGCTGGTTAGTGTTGATGAAGGGACTTGAGATGTGGAGGTATGGCAGCCACAGACATAGAGGAGTCTCTACATCTACATCTCTACACAGGTGATCAGAAACTGCATCATGTTAGAATCAAGCAGCGATATTAATAACCAGGTTTTGTTTTATATCATATCCTGAGTGTGATTAAAGATACATTAGGATGAGCCATAACAGGGAGACAGGTGAGTTCATCTGAAGGTATAAAATGACAGATGGCGTTGAGCATGATACAGACCAGATGTTTACTGAAGCCAGTACCTCAGTGGTGCCAGTTAGTGTTTGGCCTATGGCACCAAGATAACCAGGAACCACCCCGATCGTATGCCTTCTTAACTGTAACTCGCTGTTTACAAGTGAAAGTCACATGCAGCTGGCTCACAACGTACACCCAACCACAGAACTCGCATCTCTCCATCTCTGAAACCCCCTACTCCTCACCCACTTTCTTGTGGTCCTCTGCAAAGGGCTAGCATCAGAACTTAAAACCCCCACTTGCTCTTGCGAGGTGCTAAATAAATAACTTTCACCTGCAAATTTAATACTAATAGGAATGATGGCCACAAGCACGAAGAAAGCAGAATTATGCTTCACACCATTGATTTAGCCCCAGTGATCCATATGCTGTTGTAGTACTGACTAGATGTGTGACTTGATGTGTGACTAGAATGCTCAGTGCACATGGGGAGACTGTTGTAAGAGTCATTACATTCATTTTATGTTCATCTTCTAATGGGAACATTTTAGAAGATTAAATATTGGTGACATTTTACATTTAGCTGTTGTTTTAATACCATCTCAGAGTGCCCTTGTGCAGCGCATAAAACATCCATTCCAACATCTTACCAAGAAGATGAGTGAGGGGTATCCAATCAGAGCAATGGCAGTGGAAAGCTTGCGTTTGTTGCCCCCACTGTACGTGCCGGCAGGCTTGTCTGCATACTTGGACAGCTCCAGCTTTTCTAAGGCCCACTGCACCACCTACAGCAGGGTAAAAGGTAATGTCAGTCTGTGATGAGATGCATCTCTTTATGGTGAAGAGGCTGTGTAAAGAGTTCTCGCCACATAACAAACTGGCACCAGATTTGAATTACAGTTATTCACACAGGCCTTGTTCGAACTGCCAGCTGCCAGTCAAATCTATTTTTTGAGTATATCCAGATTGTATCTGCAACCAGACTGCTAGAAGCTTAGAATTAGGTTTAGGTTCACGTCCTGGGACAAGACTAAAGTCGAGCTGGTTAAGGTATGGGACGAGGGAATGCTTTGTGCCAATAATGGTCCTCACAGTAGGGAAAGAATGTGTGTGTATGAGCATGTATGTTTGAGACCGACCCTCTCCTGGTCCTTCCAGGGAATGCCACGAAGGCGAGTGTACAGCTCCAGATGTTCTGTGGCGGTCAGATCATCGAACAGAGCGTCAAACTGTGGACAGTAGCCAATACTCTGCTGCACACGTAACAGGTCCTTCAGGATGCTGTTCACAAACACACACACGCACACAAACACACACACAAAGAAATGTCATTGTTGACATTAAGTTGCTTTATTGTACCACTGTAATGGTGAAAAAGATTTGGTTAGGCCTGTACAGAAATTAGTCTTCCTAGGTGTTAAGCTAACTGGCTCATCTAGCTAACTTGGCCAGTATTATTGTGAACACACAGTTCATGTGGTGCTACTGTGATATTATAACAATTGTGGTTACTGCACTGTTTACAGTCAATAAAGGCTTTTAGTTCATTCTGGTAAGAAGTCATAAAGAATATTGGATGACTTGTAAAATATGTTTCCTTGATTGTTGGTTCTCTCCTTAGGGACTGCAAAACAGAGCATATTTTTTGTGCTCTATACAAGACAGCACTTCTGTTTCACACAACAGCTCTTACAGGAAACCGGTGCAAATCCATCACGCAGTTGACTAACTTTTTGCAAATCGTGATATTACAGTACCAAATTAAAAGTCACTGACCTCCTTAGTGCCAACTATTCTACTACAGATCAGTAGAGATTGCATGACTGTATCCTTGATTTTATGCATCAGTTAGCAATTAGTGTTTTTGTAACTGATCTGTTTGTGTAGATTGTTATTCTACTCTTTCTGATCACTCAGTAATAACATGTTTTTACCTTTCTATAGAACAATTAAGTATACACAAGCACACAAGCACAGACCTGTTTCCATTAATGAAGGCCTCTCCTCCAGTGGTGCACTCATCACCCGTCAGCATCTTAAAGGTGGTGGTCTTTCCAGCTCCATTCACTCCTAGCAGTCCAAAACACTCACCAGGCCGGACACCCAGACACAGCCTGTCTACTGCCAGGATACGACCCATCTTTCTGGATTTATACACCTGAGGGACACATGGAGAACACAAGCAGATACAGCTTCTTAATGGACCAAACTAGCGTTAGCTCCATAATTACAAATCATGTGTATTTTCCAAGGACTGTATGGGCCTAACTGGACACATAATAGCAAAATGTTCAAGGAAAATAAAGCTGGAACTTCTAAATGGTTTCCCAAATGTTGATGTGCTGACTGTTTCAACCTTTGTCAGGTTCTCAATCTTCAGCATGTCATTGTCGGCATCTCCTCGCAGCACTCTTCGTCTCTCACAGGCCACATCTACATCATCATCGTCGATAGGCTGGCAGCTGACAGGCACCCTCCTGGACATATACATAAAGATGAATTAAGATGAATAAAGATGAATAAAGATGAATATTTTCCTTTTTATCCTCAGCATACCTGCAGTACCTCAAATGGTGATATTCCACATTTTCTGAATTACTTTCTAACAAACACCAGAGAGCAGATATGTTATGAGTGTTAAGGTAATAAGGTAACACAAGTGTTAAGGGTGTAAGGCAAAGCTGCTATGTTTATCTGTACATATTTTACAAATATATTTGGGTTTGGATTGTGTGGGCTTGGAAACTGTTAATTCTGCGTCAAACTTTCTACTGTCATTTATATACCTCACATGTACTGTATCAGTTTAGGTTAGCAATATATATATGTATAGTTAAATAACTGCTAACCGACCTGAAGGCTGTGTCAAAGTAGAACAGAAGCAGTCCCATTTACAATGTACATACAACGATTAGCTGGACTGTTTTGATACTGAAGAAAAAGTATTTATTTGAATGCAATGATTATGGAGAGAGGATGTGAGGTAAGTAGGAGCATGTTTTTAGATTTAACCTCAATCACAGATTCTAACTTTTTCAATGGCTGTCTGTTGTTGTGCATAACTATTGATTGTGAAATGCAAGCTTTAGAAAAGATCATTCTGTAATTCTGAAGGTTTGACAGTGAAACGTAACACCGCGCACACTCAGAAATATACATCACTCACGCGGTTTTCCTGAGGAAGTTGTACTGGCAGAGGATGGTGATAAGGAACCCCACAAAACCTTCGATTGTCATGGCAACGAGTCCTCGTGTCACAATGTCCCACTCAAACGGAGACTTCATCTTGTCAAACTGGCCTGAAAGCAACCATTCACAGCTTACATTTTCTTACTTCACTGTATGAAGATTCTTTCAAAACATTTGTATGTGTCACATTTAAAATAATTAGACAGTTTACCACAAAATGAAAAATACATATTCTTGCTTTAACTTGCTGAGCTATTTATCCATCTACATTGTTTTGGTATGAGTTGCAGAGCTCTGGAGATATCAGCTGCAGAAATTTGACCTCTCTATAACTGGATGGCACATAGCTTATGGTGTTCGTAACACCAAAAAAAAAACCCAAAACTTTTAACACAACAATGAGCTAATTTTCTGTCTTTTTTTTTAAAATGACAAAATGATTACACCAGTATGTGCACCTATTTCGGTTGTAAAACTACACTATACTACACTTTTAAATGTGAAAACAGGAAACTCTGCGCTAGAATTTTAATTAGCAAACATCTTTGACTGTATCTTCATACATTCTGTGTGAGGCATCAAGGTGATGAGTGTACCTATTTTAGCATAATATTCGTTGATATACTCATTGTAGGCCATTTCCATTAGGCCATGGCCAAGGTTGTAGTTGGGAAAGATGAGGAAACAAGACTTTAGGTAACTGTTGACTTTCTTCAGATCCTGGGAGAAGAAAATAGTGAAGAAATAAATACACAGCCATGAATCTGAACTTGCTGTAGTATAGAGAAAAACTTCTATTAATATGATCTTACAACAACAAGTCTAACTGACCTTGTCATGTTCAAAGAGTTGGAGGAGAAAGGTGGCAACAGTTGCAGTGATGCCTATGAAGAGGTTGATGACTATGAGAAACACGTAAGCTGTACTAGGGACCTCGAACCAGAAAGATGCTGGGTACATGATGGGAGTGATGGACCACCTGGAAGGTAAGGGCAAACATTCTGAACAAAACCACATAACAACGCAACACATTACAGAAAAGCATTGCAAATACAGGAAATAAGTGTTGGACACGGCAACAAGATAGTTGGATGTCAGTCCATGACATAAATGGATGTTACATGGACCCGACTTCATAGATACTGTCATATGGGCCTAAAAAAGACACATGCAAAAATATTCAGAGGCCTGCCAAATTGCTCAGAGTTTCTCTCATCTTGTGTGGTACCTCAAACAACATTGTGCTGTAGTTCTTCTCCCCTGTTAGTCTGCAAACTTAGTGTGGATCAAGCCTCTCTGGAAGACTTGCTGCTCCCATGCTGGGAGCTGGAAAATGGGTGCTAGGCAAAGTTCACAAACCAAATGATAATAATCTCCCACATGTGTTTTTCCACAACTCTGCACTAATCTCCCTTAATGTCTGATTTGGTCTGAATGAGGCTTAATGCCTGATAAGTAAACGTGTGTGCAGTCAGATGTCTCACCCATAGAGAAGAAAGAGGGAGAGGACAGCAGGAAAGTTGGTTGGGGAGGTGTAGGCTGGTAGGTCGAACACAAACAGAATAATAACACAGCATGTGGCAGGTACCAGGTAGTTCAGCTGAGGAGAGATTAAAGGAGAGAACATATTCAGACCTGGTCAAACACTGCAGTAGTCACACTTATACATGCACACACACACAGACACATACACTGTATCCTCACCATGTCCCATATGTAGTTAGCCAGCCAGTAGATGACAGGGTCACAGCCACTGACAAACTGCAGGTGTTTGGCTTTTGTGGATTTCTCTGCAACAAGGAAAACCACAAAGCTGGCTGGCACAAAAGACATGGCCACAATGATGAAAATGGCAATCACCACATCTGTTCCCTGGAGCCTGGAAATATAGGAGACAGAGGCATTATATAGGGAGAGCTCATTTACACCACCATAATAAATGAATGACATTTGAGGTCTGAATTAACAAGAGCAAAATTGTTTAGCTTATATTCTTAAATTCTTTGCTACTACTGCAAACCAGAGTTAATCATAGATAAGTAGAGTTCATTGATCCTGGAAATTGTGTCAACACCAGAAACATGGTGTCAAATGTTTAGTGATGACACTGTGTTTCCAGATCTTAGTTATTAATTAGTTTGTTTACTTGTATTGACAGTAATGAAGACTAAAACTACAAAGACACAGATTTTGATATTCTTTAAGTAATACAGTTCTCTTTAAGGTATCCCTTAAATATCAGGGCTGCTGAGCAACTTACAAGTAGTCCAAGGAGAGGCTAGCACTGGTTCGATTCATTGGGTGGTTCGTCAGTGTGATACCTGCAAAACACAAACACCAAACACAACAACTTAATTTATATAGATGATTACAGCCAAACCAGAAGGTGGCCTAAAACTGTACAGATATTAATTGACACTGTCAATTATTTAGTATCACATCTGAAAAATCTCTGTCCATGTCGTAGCTTGTGTAATTACCATAAGCAGCAGGGTTGCCCTTAGATGAGGGCAGGTTGGCACGCAGGATGGCATTGTTGAGGACGTTGAGATACGTTGGCATGCTGTGGTAACCTTTGTTGTTGTACAAAACCTGGACACAAGTGGTCATTGTCTGTATGTATGTTTCTATTGTTTTTTTGTGAATGCTTTTGTCCAGTTCAAAGCACCCTTCTTACCTGAGCTGATCTACGAACTGCTATCTTGCGAACCATTGGAGGTATCTTTCTCCCAAAGGATGCGGGGACTGATTTTTGGATATTCCCCACTGTTAAACCACCATATCTATTGAGAACAAAGGCAGTGAACAAAACAGACAATCAGAATAAGAATCAGTTTTATTGCCACGTAGGTTTACACATACAAAGGATTTGTCTTGGCATAAGGTGCAAATACACAATATAAATATAGAATTAGAATTGGAAAGTAAAATACTTACAATAAGAAAAAGTTAAAGTATTACAAACATATAAAAAAGTGTGTACAGTAACAAAAACAAATAAGGTCAATCAAGACAAATGTAAACAAAACAAAATGAGAATGAACTGAAAGTGAATTTAGGAATTGTTTACTCACTCAACCATTAAATCTCTATTTTTTCACTTTCACAAAGTGTTGGCAGGTTAAATTTTTTTTAACACTTTCTCTAAAGGTCACATCTATTGTGCCTTATGGAAGACGTGAAATGCATTCACAATTCTTTATAATTACACTCATACATAATGCTTTCTGGAACACTATCAATAGTCAACTATCAAAACAATGTAGATGTGACTTATAAGACACTTAATAAGTCACTTGAACTTTTAATTCATTACAAGTCACATCCATAACCTTTTATGACTGTTGATATAAAAAGAATTAAATACTACGGGCTATATAGTAAACTGCAAAGCTTTTAAACATACAGTATATGTACCTTGTGTTTACATTGTCATGTTAGTTTCATTAACACTGTATAGAGGTGCAGCTCACCATCTTGTGACCAAAATAAGTATTACAAAAACAAACAAAAAATAAATTACCTGCCATTATTTTAGAAGAAAAAAGCTTGTTTTTTGTTTGTTTTCACCACTAAAATACTGTAAAAACATATTCAACATTCAAGTCAATACTCCACAAAATAAGACAATCAAAAGAAAGCATCAATTTGGTACTGAAAATGATATACAGTATGCAACAGTTACCTGACCTTATGAAATGCTCCCATTGCTTTCCTACCTGTGCAGGCGCAATCTGTCTGATGTGAAAAGCAGATACTCAGAGACGTTCCGGCCTGTGATGTCCACCAGGATATCACCTGTCACCACCTTCATGAGGGGGGGTCGCCCTCCCACCCCACTGGGGCATGAGAAGCCTGTCCCCTGCATGGAGCAGGTACAACGCACTGGCTCATGGACAGAAAGGGGGAGGGTGGGTGGAGACGTCACAGGCTCTGAGCAAACATAAGAGGAAAAGCACAGATGGAATTAATAACATTAATGATGGTTTTGTTAAATAGCTGATGTTTGACAAAGGAAAACTTATTTGATTAATTAGGACTGTACTGATAACCACAAAAATCAAAAATCATGCAACTGACAAGCTAAATGCCGGGAACGGCAAGCAACCTCTCATCACGTGAGGTCACACACATAATGTGCAGTCTGATTGTTGGAGACATGAAAAGGCAGCAGCATCCCATCCAATTCAACTATTAGTAGCAGTATAAAGGTTTGTTTACTGGGAAACGAGTTATCTAGTCCTGCATATAATGCCTATCCTGCAGATATTTAAATCTTTGGTCTGCCAAAGTGGTCCGGGTTAATGCAAAGGAGTTACCAAGTAAAGTTTTTTTAAACCAGCAGAGACATGTTATATTCTGTATTGATGGTGTTAAAAAATGGTTAAATGCTAAACTAATCCAGGCTGGAGAGTATATATGTGGAATATGTGGTATGTGGCTTGTATGTTTGCTTGGATTATTTATATGAAAATGGTCATCAGACTTAAGAGATGGACTCACCATGGACTGTGGTTGGAGGGGCAACTGTGAAGTTCCACAGTCCATCCTCAAAGCGAGGGTCTGGGTCATCTGAAGGTGCTGGTGAAGGAGGTGGGGGTACAAAGTTGGAGAGAGGGACTCCCTGAGTGAAGGAGTCCAGACACATGGAGTCAAAGTAGCGGGCAGCCAGAGTCTTGGAGTTATTGGCGCTGGGGTTGAGGGTCTGGGCCAACTGGTCAAGAGTGCTGTTGAAGGGGGTTTTGAGGACGCAAGTAGCACCCACACCCGAGGGCAGACGAAGGGTGTTGATGATCTTCTGTGGGCTGGCGTCTGGTGACAGTTTACTTCTGGGAGGAAAGGCCAGAGTTGCTATGCTCATTGCATTCTGGAGAGATATCTTCCAAAATGTAACCAGTCTAGTTTGGTTCTGACAAAACCACTACTGTGTATATTTATGTTTTTTAAATAATGGGTTATTTCAGTGTACAAGGCCCTGCACATCCTCATAGGTGTTTTTCAATTACAGTATTGGGGCTATTTAGAGCTATACTCGGGTTTACCCTGGTTATACAACCCTGATTCCAAAAAAAATGGGATGCTGTGTAAAACTTATAAAATAGAATATGATAATTTGCTATTGTTTTTGACATATACTCAACTGACAACAACACAAAGGCAATATATTTAATATTTTTTTCAACTACATTAACTTATTTAAGTATATGATTATTCTAAATTTGATGTCAACAACATTTCAAACAATTTGGGACAGGGACAACAAAAGACCGGGAAAGTTGTGGAATGTTTAAAAACAATTTTGGAACATTTGGAACACGGCTAAACAGGTTCATTTAACAGGTGACAGTATCATAACTGGGTATGAAGGAAGCATCCTTGAAAGGCTCAGTTGTTCACAGGCAAGAATGCAGTAAATGGATGGTGGTTTTGTCTATGATTCAGTATATGGTTTAAGATATAGGCTCGCAAAACTCAGATCAACTGTTAAACAAATGTCAACTGACCTGTACTGGGGTCTGTCTTCATTGGCGTAGGGAATGAAATTGCCTCTAGGTTGGGTATAGTTATGATACTGAGATGGGGACAAGATCAGGGGTGGCAAATCTCCTGTAGAACAAGACAAATGTAATGTTAATCAAAAAATGATGACTTCTTTTATTTACTCTGAAAGTAGAGCAAAGCATCAGCGCTCACTAACAATGCAGATAACTTGATTTTATTGCTATGAACAAACAATTTTTTAACATTAAGCAGGAGCCCTGTACATCAGAAAGGCTTAACATTCTTCACAATATTCTTTTTTAAACTGTTCCCAATTACTGCTCAAATGCTTTAGTCTATCAAAGCTGTACCAATGAGCATTTTTATATCAGAGCTAGATGAAATGACTGTGGAATGTGAAAGGTAGAAGTAACATAAAGTAATCACAAATTATGACCAAATGTGCAGTTCCTTTCAGCTGTACCGAACTTTCTAGTGTTTTTAAGATAGCCATTTCTGTTTAGGATTTACAAGCGTGGATCAGTCTCGGTACTTTCATAAACCATGACCAACAGCAACTAAACAATGACAAGAATATTGCACTTACATTCATCAGGTGGATGCTATGTGCTAATGCTGAACAGCATTAGGCAACTTTGTTGTTATCCAAAACTTTGTAAGGTAATAAAACGTTGGTGCTGTGTTTTTAAATCATGCCCTCCTAAGTGCTCTTTCGCTCTTCTTGTTCACAGAGCAACAATACTAATCATGAGCAGCTCTGCCACAATTCCTTTGAATTGTACTATGTACTTTAAACAGACTTGTCCACAGATGAAATTATTATTATGATTGTTGTTGTTGTTGTTATTCTGTTATCATTATTAGTAAGTGAAGCCAAAAGAACTTGATCACCCCCTGCTGGCTGGCTCCAGTGCAGGCTGTAGACCCTTCACCCTTCATGTTAACACATGGCACATGGGCCTAACTGAAAGTTACACATCAAGTAAATTTTTTCCAAAAATAAATTCCTTCATTTTCGTTCTTGGTGCAGTGGTTAGCACTGTCGCCTCATAGCAAGAGGGCTCCAGGTTCGAATCCCGGTCTGGACCCTTCTATGTGGAGTTTGCATGTTCTCCCTGTGCCTGCGTGGGTTTTCTCCGGGTACTCTGGCTTCCTCCCACAGTACCAAAAACATGCACATTAGGTTAATTGGCTACTCTACCCTAGGTGTGAGTGTGAGAGTGTGTGGTTGTTTGTCTTTGTGTGTTGGCCCTGCGATTGACTGGCGACCAGTCCAGGGTGTACCCCGCCTTTCGCCCCCAGCTCCCCCGCGACCCTGATGGATAAGTGGTATAGAAAATGGATGGATGGATAGTTATTTGATGCTATTAAAATGGGATGGGATCACGATTGATGACTGACAGCTGAGCACTGCTACCGATTGGGTCAGGCAGGTCTGTGTGTGGGGAATACAGTCCTGCAGCTCAACTGTCCAATCACTACTGCACAGACGTCTCAAAATAGCGTCATCAGTACAAGATAGCAGTGCTCATATTTGAGATAATTTGGCTTCATTTTTGAACAGTGAGAGGAAGTGCAGATGAGTCATCCCTTTTGTATATGTCAAAGGGTTTGTCATGTCACACAAATGGCAGAAAAAAGGGATCTGTAGAAAGCAGCATGGAGGCCAGTGACAACATTATATATCTCTTTGTCCTGAGAAGCAGGACAGAAACCTACTCTTAACCATATATGTAAAATCTCACCAATCTCAGGAACAGATAAAGCCACGGTCATGGCCACACAAACGAAGAATGCGGGTAAGAGAATCTGAGAGAAGAGGCCCTTGGTGTTCCTTTTGGCACAGTGGAACCTCTTGACAATGAGGCCATGAAACTGACTTAGCTTTAACCACCAACCCTCCAACTTGAAGCTGCCCTGCCCCTCCAGGACCTCTGGATCTGGGGACGAGGGGTTCTCTGCATCTCCTGGAGGTGAAGGGGAAATCAGATGAAAGAGAAAAATGGATTAGCAATGGAATGAGCAGCAGTCACAATGTATGTGAATCTCATGCGTATTATTACAGTATTAAACCTTCATGTTACAATAATAGTATAGTGACTAAATCCTCATTGTTATCAGTATAATCATGGTTTATTTAAAATGTGGTGAATATGTTCAAATAGTACAGTACACACTGGAATCATTTTACGTAACATATTATCATGTGCAATAGGCAAATATATCCTGCAGACACACAGCACATACTGTACAGCAGCACAACATGTGGTGATTTTACAAGGGTGTGTGACACTGAATGTTTCAGCTCCCATTACTGAAAAGCTATTGGCAAGTTAGACAGACAAACCTTTTCACTTTTCAAAGGTTTTCAAAGCACATTAATCAAACATAGCTTAAATGACAAATCTTGAAATGGTAATGCTGTTCGGAACAGGCCGATTGCTTGGCTTCTGGTTTTACTGCTTGCAGCTTTCTTGATAACCACTCATCAAAACCACTTCATGCTTGTCAGTGACTGCACAAGGTTATCAAAATGTTAACATTAAAACTAAATCTAGTCATACACATGAGAACTGTTAATGTCGTGTCATCATAGAGACAGAAATGTCACATAAATTGGGAAAGGACTGCTTTGATGTTAACAAAACAAGCTATGACTGAAATGGGAAGCAGTAATGTTAATAGAAATGTTTGACACTTGCCATCTTGCTGTCTTACCTCTCAGGCTGGCAGAGTCAGACTCTTGGCCATTGTCAAAGAGTGGACAGTAGTCTCCATAGAAGTCTGCATAGAGTCCACCTTCATCCCCCCTCACTGAGCCGATGGACGAGGAGGATTTCAAGGAAGTCTGGCTCTGGCTCAGTCTGGAGCACATCACCAGATTACTCAGCTCCACCTCCGGCTTCTCATTTTTTACTGAAGGTCCAGTCTCATTCTGTGGCCCTGCCGGGCCTGCCGAACCCACTGAGGATTTCCCCACTGAGCTGCCCCCTGGGGAACCCTTCATGTCTGCCCAGAGACAGAGAGCAAGCGAGAGAGAGAGAGAAAGAGAGAGAGGAAATTATTATTTCAGCCTGGAGGCCAAAGGATACACGGATACACAGTCAGACAAACGTCAGATTTTGTACTCAGTAAACATTTTGCACAAATCTAACTTTGCTGAGGAAGTCATAACTATTTTATGAAAGGTAAAAACTTTGTGGAGATGTTGAGCTATCTGGAGACACAGGGGACGAACGTGGTCTCACCAGCATCGCTGTTCTCCAGAGACTGGTCCTCTTCAGACACTTTGAGAAAGACTTCTTCCAGGGTGGTGTCCATCACCCCGAAACTGGTTAAGGCCAGGCTATCCAAGCTGTGCTCTAAAGCCTGGACAAGGCACACAACACGAGAAAATGTCAAATTACTGTACAGTCTACCAGTGAATTTGCTCTGATCTCAGGAATATGATGTGTGTGGGTGTGTATGTATATGCATCTCTAGACACTCTGGAATCTCTACTAGAATTTCTGAACAAGGCTGAGTAAAATCTAACGGTTTTATGTTAATGGATTAAACTTTCGAACATACTGCAATGACACAAATCAGACTGGCATGAAATAATTCCGTTTAGGTGAATCTTCTGTATGGCCAACCACACTCTAAAATCCTGAAAAAAGTTAACATGTCAATGCAAAGATGAAATTTTAATAATTCTGTTTTAAGGGACAGGGATGAACGGACAGCCACAGCAAGGTGTCTTTCCAGAAATCCTGATGCAGTTATTCAAGATAATCCACAATCCTTGTTATGAGCGGTGTGAACTATTTTATGCATCACTGTGTAGGAGGAAATGTGCATCTAATCATGGACAAGAGGCTTGTAACAGGGTGGGATGCAAACCCATCCTCTCATGGGTTTGCATCCCGGTGTCCTTCTCAGCTGAGCTGTAATGTCAGCTAGCTTAGTAAGTTAGTCTCTCATCTATGAGCAGATGCATGTTTCCAATGTGAAACTGCTCACAATAAGGTCTGTGGATCATCTTGAGTAACCAGGTCATGATTTCTGAAGACAAAGACATTGCTGTTGAGTTTTTCAAAAAAAGTTTTGGCACACTGTTATATTCTAGAGAAAGCAGACATTGCTACAGCTGACAGCTCTAGAACTCAGCAACTCACACACAATAAAGCTACAGTTAAGAGGAAAAGTGTATTTTTTTCCACTGTAGCAGACCACAATAAAGAAAATGCATGGTAAGCATGTGTACCTGGAAGAGCCTCTCAAAGCAGCCCTTTTTGACAGCTTCAGAAGGTAGGACATAAGACAGTTCAGTATTGGAGTCGGACACCAGCAGGCAGGATGCCACAAACTGGCGAATAAACTGGGTGACCCGAGCCTCTGAGCAAGGCGACAGAGAGGAGGACGGAGACAGAGATGAAGGAGGCTGCAGCGGGCTGCCCTGGCCTGAAGGAGAATACACAACATAAAGGACAAATGCAGCAGGGGAGGACAAAATGAAATAGATCAGATTGAGACAGGGACGGAAAAGACAAAGAAAACACAGTGCCATTAGCGACAAAGCACAGGCAACAATGGGGATGAATTGAGAAGAGTCAGCTTAACAGAGAAGGGGAGGAGAGGTGAGTGAGGTGCACAAATAACAAGCTGAGACATAAGTATTATGTCCAGTGGCCAAGCTACTAAATGACTGATGCACATGCACAGTTATTACACACTGGTAAATGAAAACATGTGCAACCCAGTCCAACAGGTGATCTTCATCACATAAACAACCATAAGAAAATGTATTAATAACCTGAATGACTTAAATTTGTTTATGATTTACACTCTGATAGTCTAACAGGTGAGTAAACTGAAAACAAGAGAGAACTTGCACACATGTAGACTCACCTGGGCCCTCGCTCTGCTTTTTGACCAGTGTCAGTTTGTATCCGTCTCCATAGGTGCTCTTCAGAAAGAGTGGCGAGCCACAGCACTTGAGCTTCCCATGTGAGATGATGGCAATGCGATCTCCCAGAAGGTCTGCTTCATCCATATGGTGGGTGGACAGCAGAATTGTACGGCCTGGAGTAGACAACACACACACATAAAGCTACAATAAATATATTATCAAAAAAGAAATCAAATCAATTATGTGCAAACTGAATAGAGAAAATCGTTTCATTACAAGGATTTTCGCTATTTTTTACAAAAAAATGCTCCATGTGAACCACAGTAAAAACTGTATCCGCGACACATCTTGCAGTTTTAACATAGTGTGAAAGCTTTAATTTCATTATGAAAGTCTGACCCCAGGCAGCGTCATCGTCTGCAATGAAGTAAAGTCAAGTAATGCTTTAATGTGTGATGGGCTTATGGACTTTTGCACATGCTGTGTAAACTTTTTTACCACTTACCATTCCTGTGATGGTATCACAGGAATGACTATTACAGTAGTTTGACAAGTGAAAGGTACACATGAGGTGCATCTCTCCCTTTGCAAACCAGTAAATCTTCAGCAATCCTTCTCTGAAAACCTACCCATGGAGATATGATCATGATTGCAACAGAGAGTGAAGCATCCAGTAGAGGGTGGTTTGTTTTCTTTTAGATCACTGTCTAAAAGAAAACAAACCACCCTCCACTATCATCTATGATCCTGTGCAATGCGAAATTATTAATGAAAAAGCTGGCCAAACTCTGACTGCTGTCAAAAACCTGCTCTGAATACCATGAGTCCTCCATAATCCTCTTCACTGAGATGTTAAGGCTGGAAATCCCCATTCCTACGGTAGAAATCTAAGGTTTTGCACACTTCCAAGCAGACAGAACTAAAGTCCGAAGGAGAAGAGGGGGTGGGTGCGGGTGTGGGTGTGTATGCCAATGACGAGTGGCGTAGGCTGTATACACTTCAGTGAGGACACAGAACTGCTGTTTCAACACCTGAAGTCATTCTGCCACCAAACATTCTGATATGTTCAGTATACACTCCTTCTGATGGTAACGTGTCCAGATCGGTTGCAGTCTGTCAGTCTGTCTTTATTATAAGAAATTTTAACCTTTGCAGCTTGAACACTGTACTTCTTGGTTTTGGAAAATATATAAAATGTGAAACCAATAAAAATAAAACATCAGACCAGTGTTATGGAAACAGTGAAAGTGCTTACACAGCTACTGCAAAACCACCTCTGGCTAATTAAGACCATAACACTGTCCATTTGATCAACATTGTATAAAGAACAGCTCTTAAGAGAAGCAAGTCTCTGCCACTGTATGGACAGATGATAGTGCTGAAACAGAGTGGGGAAAAAAATCTAGACTGTGCTACAGGTCACTACAGACTTTCTGCATTGATACTGCAATTCTCGCTAGAATTACTTGCTGCTGTGTCCCTGCATGCACCACTCACATTGCAGTTTACATCCATGTCTGCCCAGACTCATAATACACAGTATGCAGTGAAAAAAAGGAATAAGAAACAGCAATAAGTGGAGTTTTTGATCAAATGGAAGTTATCAGTAAACTGACATGAGTAAATTATTACCAGTGAGAAACACGTTGTCTTCACTTAGCCACTTTTTTACAGAGGAGTGCAGAAGACTGATAAAGGCCTTCATCACATGGTGCAACAACAATCACCTAAAACTCAGTATCATCAAAACTAATACTGTGGTGGACTACACTGCTTCAAATACGGATGCTGCTACAAAGATGCTATAAATTCTAAAATGTGAAGAGTTCTACAATCAAAGTCAAACCAGAGAATGAAGGTGGCAGAACAGTAGCTTGAGGTGATGCTTGAAAAAACCTACATAACTTGAAAACTAGGACACTATGGGGCTCTGCGAAACCTATGACTCACATGAAATCCACAAAGAAACCTTTACACACTGTTGATGGGCTGTGCACACCAAATTAAACGGATGTGTTTTAATACAAGGTTTGTTACTGAGCCTGCACTCACCCTGTTTGTACTTGAGGATGAGGTCCCAAATAGCCCTGCGAGCATAGGGGTCCACGCCCGCTGTGGGCTCATCCAGGATGACGGCTCTGGAGCCACCTACAAAGGCAATGGCCACAGACAGCTTCCTCTTCATCCCGCCAGACAAAGTCTGCACTAAGCTATGACGCTTGTTGGATAACTCCAGGTCAACAATCATCCTGGACACACACACACACACACACACAAACATAAAACAAAGTGTTATCTTCTGTAGAGCTGATTTAACTATCAACTACAGTCATACCTTAGCTAAAGAACCGATAATAACACCTTGGAAGATCACATCTATATTGGATTGTGAGTTCATAGTGAATTTATAATGAATTCATAAAGCTTTACAACTATATTCACATAATACTTTCTGACGCACCATATCAACAGCCATATAATGTTATAGACATGACTGAGTTATAAGTGTCTTATGAATAAACTAGAGGTTGACCCCTAATGGGCTTATAATGGATTATCACTGCCTGTAGTCACCGATACACACCTCAACATTCAACTGTAGTAAGGACTCATAGTATGCTATAATAATTTGTGGACTATTAAGTTAAGTGAAGTATATATTGATGAATCTAATAATAAATGCTTCATCATATTGTTTCATTGTTGGTGTGAAGCAAAGTGTAATGTTTTTTTCATGCATTTAAAAGAATCTATGCTCTATCGTGGGTGATTAATATTATCTGTAGTGAGAAAACAAGCAAACAAGGAGGAAGTGTTGAGCTTATTAAATGTTATCAAGTTTTGAGTGTATTAGCTGGAGAACAGAAAATGGAAACATGCTCCAAATAAAGAGAATTTACTGAATAAATACGGAGGGACAGTGGAGAGAATATTAACCCTCAGATATATTGTTCAGTATTTCTTATTTTCTGCATATAATAAAAAACAAAGTGAATGAAATAATACATGTGTGTAATAAGTCTGCAAGCCATGAATAATATAGTATTACACTGTTCTACAAGGCCATGGTGGTAAGGAAAGGGTAAGCAATTCTCAGGGATAAAATCAAATACTCTGCTTAGTTATTTTGAGCTGTTTCCATCAGGGCAAAAGAACAGGGCACTATTTTAACACTAGGCATACCTGATATGAAAACACTGTGCGTCTGGTTGCTTTCTGTTGTTATCAATGTATATTCAGCGGTTCGTTTTGACTGTATTTATTTTTGTTGTAATGTTGTTGTAATGTAAGAATCAGTGATGTAAGAATTTCTATTAACCAACTGACAGAAATGCAGTAGCCTTGTACTGACTTGTCCATCTCCTTGCGTATGTCTTCTTCAGCCATGCCTTTGAGTCTGGAGTAGAACCACAGATGCTCCTCCACACTCAGCTTGTCAAACAGTACGTTGTGCTGTGGACACATGCCCAGGTTCTGACGAATACGCTCCATCTCTGTGCGAATATCGTGACCGTATATGGTAGCAGAGCCAGAGGTGGGCGGGAACAAGCCCGTCAGGATGGACCTATGACAATTCCATGTAGGCAGTCAGTCGAAGTAGCACTTTGCCCAAAACAGTCATTACTTACTCTCTCTAATACCAAATAAAGTCAGATTGCTTTTTTTAGTTAATACAATTCTGTATCTTCACAGCAAAGTAATGTTGCAGCATTCTCCTAAGTTGAACGCTAATCTTCACCTCTATCATAACACACAAACAAACACACTAGTGCCCCTCACATGGTTGTGGTCTTGCCAGCACCATTGTGTCCCAGGAAGGAGACCACCTGGTTTTCATGGAGATTGAGGCTCAGCTTGTTGAGGGCCAGTTTGCTGCCGGTCTTGTACACCTTGGTCAGTTTATCTATGCACACCACCAACGGCAGGTGGCTCGGCTCCTCCTCTATGCCACGCATTTCCTCTGGGGTTACAATGAGACAGGGAGAAGTAAATGATGCACGAAAGACATTACTTAAATATAAAACAGATATACTTCTTACTTTCACAATGATTCTTATTTTACTCAATTTCTTAGCACTCTCTCTTAAAATCTTTATTTGTCACAGTCATACTCAGCATAATAATTCCGACCCCTAATTCTGACTGAGAACGACCTGATTGTATGACCTTAAGTTCACGGACTCAAACTCATTGGACCGGGGTTACAATTAAATATATTGTGATAGTGTAAGCAAGGCAAGATGTATTGTTTCATAGTCCTGTGTGGTTTGAGTTCACACTATCAATATGTGTTTACTTCTTTCTTTCTCAGTTGATGTCACATTGGAAGGGAAGAGTCAAATAGAGGAAGTCAGATTCAAAACTGCTATCTAGCTGTTGGGGATTTGAACACAAAATGAACTACTTCCACAAAACCTTATATGTAAACTACTAACTTAAAATTGATACTGTGTTTCTGAAAATAGATCACAAAACACAGTATCGCGATACTGAAGTTTATCAAGCTTAGCAGAGAAAGTCACAAGCTGTTCAAAATATTCAGAGTAGTCAAAAAGGTTTAACGACACAGAGCACATGCTGTATGTAGGTCTTTAGTCACTCCACTTACACATTATTTATTCAGATGCATTTCACTTTTTATAACTACATTGTAATTTTTCAAGGTGAGGTTTATACACTAAATTATCATGTTAAAATACTGAGTGGTCTTACATTCACACATCTTGCTATGAGTGTTTACATTGTAACTACTATCTAGTAAGGAAACAGTCCCCTTTGATTAGGTGTTTTCCTCTGTTGGTAGTTATGACTAGATACAGATACTGAACAGACCGATTATGAGAGAAAGTAAATAAATGTATTTTCCAAAATACTTAATTGACCAACACTGTGGGTTTTGCACACCATGTGGTAAAGTGTGACTTGCTTAAGTGGATCTACAGGAAATGAGAATCTTGTCCACAAGTTGTCCTCATCATCCAAATGATCATTTGTCCGTACCAGTTCTCCGCTGGTCCATTGCACATGCCTGGTCTTCCTCCATCACACTGAGCCTGGCAGTCCCACCTCCACACCATGGCCAATCCCAGGTCTCAACACGCCCACTCCCTGACCAATAGGACCTCTGCAGGGGAAAGTACCATGGACGGGGCAGGCCATACATTCCTATAGGAGAAAGAAAACACATTTGCCACAACATGAGACACTAGAGACCACCAGTTAATCACACCATCAGTGCACTGAGCAGCTCCTTCAGCGATAGACTCCTTCACCCCAAATGTGTGAAAGAGAGATATCATAGGTCCTTACTTCCTGCTGCTGTCAGATTGTTTAACAACCAGCACTGCCCCCAGTAGACCACACACACACACACACACACTCATTCACTTAAATATTGTGGAAGACATCTTGGCAATAATAATAAGAATAATAAGGATGTGCAATAATTCACTATTCCAATGTGCAATCTTTTAGCCCATGTGCACCTGCTGCTATTGTGTTGGTATCTGTTGTTGTGTGTGTCGTTTGTTGATTTACATACATAGCGTTTTATATTACTATTCTTTCACTTACGGAAATTGTTTATTACTGATGTAAATTGCTTATTATAGATGCCTGTAACGATATAAATTTCCCCATTGTGGGACAATAAAAGAAATCTCAATCTTAATCTTAATGTGCTTCCTGAGCAAGCATATCATTCTGCTTCAGACTTCAGATGAAAAAGCCAGCGAACGAGAAAGCGTTTTAAGTCTATCATGACATGTAATGCATATCTGCAAATGTATCGGAGATAGAAAATAGCACCCACCAAAGCATTTTGTGACATTCAACAATGCAAACTGAATCCATAGTCTGCTTGTTTCACTTGGACACATTAAAGAGGAGATGGCCCAGATGAGGAAGATGAACGGACTGTTTTGGTATGCCCATATAATTGTCTCATCAGTTCACAATTTTCGTCTGTGTTAATGATGCACGGATCTGTTTTAGGCTTTCCATGGGCACGCTGAATAATCCATGTCAAAAGAATTTGCTTGTCATTCATATTGGACAGATTCCATGGTGTTTCTTCATTTTATTAAACATCAGCAGAAATGATAAGTGTGTCTCCCCATTAAGACAAACTAACACGTAGTTAAGCATGAGTCCATCTGAACTTGCCAACAGGATCAGACAGGATCCAATGTTAATTAAAGTGCGGTATTCTTCTACACATCCCCAAGGTCACACACACACAGTCCAAAGTTGTACAGTGAAATTATTGGGAGTAAAGCAGCTGTCCTCCTGATAAATCCTGAGCTCCATCAGAACTACCTAAATTTCAGAAGATTAAAGTCTAATTATGTTTTCTCTGGAAAGCTTGCTGATCCTTTTGAGTTTATAAATACAGCTTTTAATTTTGCTGCTAAAAAGTTCCATGATATTTGCTGCAGTGACATAAGTCTTTAAAATTAGTCAAAGCATATTCACTAATCATTAAAATAAATCATTAAAACAAACGTTCACACATCAATACAACACACAGTAAATGAAATCACCTGGAAAACTTCTGCTCCTTGACATAATTTAAAGGTCCAGTGTGTAGGGAGATTTAGGAGTGGAAACAGAACATAATATTTCGTATACAATCACTTCAACTAAGAACGGCTGCACATTCATTACCTTAAACAAGCCTTTTATTGATCCTTTAATCTTTAATCAGAGGGTGCAGATTCTCTTCCATGGTTCTACTTCTAAAGTAGCCAGGAAGGGAAAAATCAAACACACGACAGCTACCGTAAGGGAGGATCACCTGAGGTTTGGTCAGTTGGTTGTAATCTGCAACCTGATCACTAGATGCCACTAAATCATACATACTGGACCTTTCAGAGACAGGTTGGTGCCCATTCAGAGGGCAATAATTTCATACCTGGATGCACGGCCTCTATGTACCAGGTGAGCACACCATACACACCAGCATCGATGATGAGCATCATCATGGACAGACCCAGGTTAAAGTCATCACCTTCTACTGGTGACTGGCTGATGGTCCGCCATTGGATGCCAACACCTGCTACCTCATACAATGCAAAATACTTGGAGCCAAGGCCGAAGGCTGTGGTGGACATAAGAGACTAGAAGAGACAGGTGAGACAGTTACTTACCTTGGATCATCAGGATTATCGAAGCAATTCTTCACAGTGACAACACAAGGAGCAAATTTTACACACAGACACCGAACATAGTTAAATTTAAGTGAATAACTGGGAAAAAAGACAGAAAAAAAGAAAGGCCTTACAGCGATGCACTTCTCAAAGGCAGTGATCTTATCATGGGCCACCTCCTCCCTAATGGCCACATACATGTAGGGCACGTAGCTGAGGAAGTAGATGATTCCTCCACAGGCTGAAGCCAGCTTGGCCTTCGAGTAGATTACTGAAACCAAAAAACTGAAAAGAAACAGATGTTACATGGAGTTCTTTTTTTATTTAGTAGTTTTATAAAATATAAACCTAGCTTCAGTCTTGTTTTTAAGCAATTTTTTATACCACTTGTAGGTCTGTTTCTTTCTCTACAGAGATTGTGTTATTGGGCTTTGAGAGCTGCCAAACTCCTATAGTCACTGTGCCTGTACACATCCTGTGTAGATACAGAGCTGCCGATGCTCTGCCAATGTGCTGCTTTCACTACAGGAGCTGTGTAAATATTCTGTAAATCCATGATGACATGCAGCGGGTGAATAATCAAATTTCCCCCCTACCAGCGAGTTTATTTGAGCAGCATGGCTGTTATATCTCAACTTTATTGGTGATGCTTCCCGATTACCTGGGTTTTGCGTATTTCTGTGTTTGGGCATTTAGATTGTAATAAGCGCAGTGTCTCCTACACAATAAATGTGTATAAATTTTACACAGCATCAGCAGTTCAGCTGTGATGCATTTTGAGGAGACAGTGATTCATGGCTTTAGTCGAAATAAAATATTTCACCAGAACATGATGGTGGCCACGGCATAGATGGTGAGGAAGAGCCAGATGATGAAGGGATCACTGTGGAGCAATACCCGGCCATACTTCAAGATGGCTGTCAGGGCAGTGACAGAGATGGACAGCTGGACGAAACCAGTGATAAACCAAGCCACCCAGTGGACGGCATTGTTCAGACCCATCATCTTCATCACCTGAGGAGGTGGCACAATAGTTACATATCAGAAATCATAACTTCTTTGTTCTACACAGCCACTTTAAACTGGGCTACTGTAGGTTCGTTTGTGCTATTCAGTTAAGGTGTAGTGTTAAGTTTGAGGTATCGACACACACACCCACACACACACACACACACACACACACAGCTCTGCAAAAATATTTTCAACCCAAGATTGCACAGATATCATTATTATTATAAATGTGTTCAGTGAGTACAAAATTAAAAAATAATTATTTTTGTGCCACTAGAACTTTTTGTCATGGTTTTAAAGAGATATCAGGTACAATTTTTTCATCAGGATTGTATCAAGGTTTACGAATCTGGTATTGTGACAACCTCACTTTTCTGTTCTGTTCTCCACCTGCCAAGGTTACTAAGTCAACTTTTTGTTGTGTCACATACCACCAATAAAAAAGTCACATTAAAATTGACTTATGTATTTTTACAATTTTGTCATAGTTTCTTTATGTCAAAAATAGAGAGGGCGGTGGTGTTTAACAGGTGTGGAAAGATACAAACAGGAATGTGTGGCCGTGTAGCGATATTAAAGGCTTTGTTGAGACTGCAGGAAAATCAGATTTGTTTCTTAAATCAGACAGACTGCCCGCACTGTGTTCAGACATCACCAGCCTATCGTTTTGAATAATAATCTGACATGAGTTCCCAGAGCTATCTGACTTGTCATGTAGAAAACCGGCTTGAATCGCATTTCAAGCCGAATCCAAAGGTGGTTTGGAACCGATTTGCAAAAACCACTTTTGATTTGATTTTTGCTGATAAAATCTGGATTGGACAAAAAATGGATTTGGGCTGGCAGTCTAAACAAGGCCTAAAGCACTGCACCTCAAATAGCACTGATATAGCATTCCAGTTATCATCACAATGTGGAAATAATTCTGCTCATGCAAATTACATGTTAATCCACTACTACTGCTTCTACTACTAAATAGATTGTTGTTATTCTGTTTTTTGTGGTTATCAACAAATCCCACCAAAATACCAAAACCATGTGTTAATCCTTAAAAATACCTAATATAATATATATATATATATATATAAATATATCATAAGCATGAGTAATTTCCTTACATAAACACCTGGTTGTGGGTGGGAGCGTTCCCATGAAATGTAATTTTTAATTTTAACAAAACATTACTCACACAGGAGGAAATAATGAACTTGTTGGAGACTATTTTCAGCAGTGGATTAATCCACTATGATTATTTGGGGCAGCAAGGTTGTGTGTGTTGAAAGGAGTCAAACCAAAATACAGCGTAAGTGTTCATGGTAATGAAGGAACAAGTTAGCCAGTGCAATAGTGTGGCTGGTTGATGCTGTATGTTTTTAATAGTTTTTGGACAATAATGAAGCTCTGTGTCACATATGTCAGGCTTTGATAGACATAAAATACTTGTTAGTAGATACATTAATTGGTAACACACATACAATCATAGTCATACAGTCTAACCTCTTTGAGCCGGTGCTCCTTCTCAGCCACAATATGCTGAATCATCATGGCTACTGAGTAAACCCAGGAGATCACCATGCAAAGAGGCATCATATGCTCAATCACAAACAGAAAACTGAAAAATAACAACAACACGGAATATCAGGTAAAGATGAAATACACATGTTTATAGACCACACTGCATTTCAGTTGTCAAACATAGAATCAGTCCAGAATTTTTGATACTGATACGTTGACTTCATTACTGGTTTCTTGACAATTCATTTTTCAGTACTAATTTTAGAAAATCAAGAAGAAAATTGCACTACACATTATGGTACAACTACCCTTTTCAATGAGGAAGCTGTTCAAACTTGTGGATGCAGCTGGAGAAACTGTTTTTTTGAAATTTGATGATTTGTTGTAGCACCAATGAGAAAATTGGTTACAGCAACAATTAAAGTGATATTCAGCAAAGTGAAACATACTAAGAAGTTTAGGAAAAAACAGAAATAATTTCCAAAGTAAGACTAGGGCACAAAATAAGTGTGGACAGCCTAAGCTACTGTATGTCTTATGTTTCTTATATTACATATGTATAATATAAGAGTAGGCATTTCTTGCTTTTTGTTGGATGATGAACACATCAATCTATCTAGGGGTCCTTTTCACTTGTCACATTATTGTAAAATGAGGAGGACTTCTGTCAGGACCCTGTGATTCTCTTTCAGTGGTCTGGCTATTGACATGTTCTGATATGAAAGTTAACGTGCTCCAGGGCAGGCCCCGAAGTTGAAACAAAAAACACAAAAAACAGCTGGTGCAGGAAGCAGTCTCCCACACAGTGATCATTATTCATTAGTTCTTCATTTAAATATGTTGACAGCCTAATTTCTTCTTGGTTGGTCTCTCCCAATGTCTGACTGAAGATTACACCTTTGCTGACAAAACAATCCACTGTGCCAGCTTGAGGTGCATTTATCTCGATTTACATGTCAGCCTGTAAGCAACACCATGGTTGCTGTCAGAAATACTCTCTCCCTCAGTTCTGAGTTATCTATCCCTGCAGCGGCAAGGAGAAGATGAACCATTCCACAATGTGGGGAACAGAATGTGCAGATCCTGGTTAGCTGCACTGGCTAGCTAACAAGCAGCATAAAGTTAAGTTATACAAGTTTATTGGCTACTGAATTTACTCCTTAAGTATCAAAATTTGGTGCTGAATGACAAGCCATTTGTCAAAATAATTAAAGTAATTGGTGTCATAAAAGTATCAGTTTGGTACCCACCCCAAGAACACAATATATATGAGCATTTTGAAATACAAAATGTTTCAAATTGCATATACAATATTTCACAACATATATTTTTGTCCCTCTCTGCCTAGTGATTACTGAATGCTACATGCACAACATTATGATATAAAACAAACTACGAAATAAAGAACATGGCAAAGCCCATTTCTTACTCGTCTCTGGTATAACACGGGTAGGGGAACATCTGTACGTAGTTACCAGGTTCCACCACATCATGCCCCACAAACGTGTTGATGATGGCTCTCTCTATCATATCTAGAGCAGAGTGACAGAGAGAGAAATAAAGTGTGAGTGTTACTTAATATGAAAATAGGAAAATTAAAATATTTCTTTAATGCTCTACTCAACATTTACATATTGTAACCACGGAACAAATGGCTATGTGTAATTTGGAAGGTTTCACCAGTAATGACAGACTTACAGAGAAAATGCACAAAATGTTGATTTAATTCAAAATTATATTTACCATGACTGTCCAGGTATTAAAACAGATATCTTAATACCTGGACAAATAAAACCAAAACCAACCTGCACTCCCATATCACAATAGGTGTTTTTGTAATTTTGGTGATCCCCTGTAAGTTAATCTCTCATAGCTTAAATAAACTGCTTGGCTGTCTCCAGGCCAGTTCATCAGACTGTGTCCTGTCAGCTTGGATGTTTGGATCTTTCTGTGTCATGAGCTGCTTCTCTGTGCTGTTTCCTGAATAAAAGATGACTTGCAGTGACAAAGTGCTTCTGCTGCAGCTTGCATTGGCATTTTCACAGGTGCACCCTCTTCCCAGTGCACAGTGGTAAGCACTTTACCAGAATAAATCCCTTTCTTAGTAAAACAAACTAAACAATGCATTTGACACAACACTCTGGCTCCCTTGTGGACCTGTGTCTAGGTCTTGATTTATAGCACAGACTGTTGCTATCTACAGACTGCACTGAAACAATGAGTCCACTAATGAGTCCAGAATTAGAATCCAACACAGTAGCAGTGTATCTAAAAATAACAATTTAAGTAATGTATCAAATCAATATTCAAGCATGTATCATAAATATATATATAGTTACTACTCAATGAGCGCTGTATTTCAGTCAGTTACCTTGGATCCAAACAAAGCCATAGAGGAAGTAGAATTTCCCCCCGGTGTTGGGCCCAGGACGCCAGTAAGCCCTTCTGATTTCATTGGTCTTCTCTGTAAAGCTGGAGTTTTGTCTAATTTTGTACAGAACATGAGGTGGCAGGGAACCGTCTTTATTGGTCTGAAAAATCACACCTGAAAAGAAAAAGTCATATTAGTGGCACAAGCAGCATACCAACTTTAGGTTCAAGGCCAGTTTCTACATGTGAAAAAACCTCTTATATAACCGTGTATACGCATTATAATAGATGAAATGATGGACTCAGAGCTGTCTAGTTATAATCGGATCACCTAAGACTTTTGCTATTATCGGATATGAACAAGCTCTCAGTTTAACATGGGTCATATCAGCAGTGTTATGTTACATTAAAACTAGTTTGGAAGCCAGTTGCGAGTCAGTATGCAATTTATACAAGTGGGATGTAGATACTCAAAGTCTCCAGGTTACATACACTGAGAATGGACTTTATAGTGAAATAGGCAGCATTTTGCATCCAATGGTTTTTAAAACTTCTAAAATTTTTGAAGAGAACACCAATACTCCTAATCTTAAGAAAGTTGACACAATATTTACAAGGATCAGCCATAACATTACGATGTTCTGCCTAATACTGAGTAGGTCCACCTTTGACTGCTAAAACAGCCTTGATCCATTGAGGCATGGACTCCACTAGACCTCTGAAGGTCTGCTGTGGTATCTGGCACTGAGCCATCAGAAGTAGATCCCTTAAGTTCTGTAAATTGCGAGGTGGGGCCTTCATGGATTAGACTTGTTTTTTCAGCACATCCAACAGATGTTTGATTGGACTGAGATCTGGAGAATCCAGGAGCCAAGTCAGCACCTCAAACTCTTTGTTGTCTTCCTCAGATCATTTGTGAACCATTTTTCTTGTGTGTCAGTGTGCATTATCCTGCTGATGCATACACACCGAGCCATTCACACAATAGAAAATGCGATTCATCAGGACAGGTCACCATCTTCTATTGCTCCAAGGTCCAGTTCTGATGCTCATGTGCCCATTGCACCATTTTATTGGTGGACACAGGTCAGCATGGGCACCCTGACCTGTCTGTGGCTACGCGACCCCATACACAACAAACTGCAATGCGCTGTGTTCCGACACCTTCCTGTCAGAATCAGCATTGACTTTATCAGCAATTTGAGCTACAGTAGTTCTTCTATAGGATCGGACAACACAAGCCAGCCTTTGCTTTCCACTTGCATCAGTGAGCCTTAGCTCCCCATGTCTTGTCACTGGTTTTCCTTCCATGGCCCACCGTTGGTAGGTCTTGATCTCTGCAGACCAGGAACATCCCACTAGAGCCGCAGTTTTTGAGATGCTCCGACCCAGTCGTCTATCCATCACAATTTGGCCCTTGTCAAAGTCACTCATATCCTTACCCATTTTATTTGCTTCCAGCACATCAACTTCAAGGACATGTTCACCTGCTGGCTAACATATCCCACCCACAGCCAGATGCCTTTGTAATGAGATGTTTTTCACCTCGCCTGTCAGTTTCCATAATGTCAAGGCTGATCGACGTATATCAGAAGATGTCCAGATGTTCTGCTCAGTGCATGGATAACTGAATAACCAACTTTAGCGTCTGAAGGCTTTTACGCATCCCCCTACACCATGTACACACACACACACACACACACACTGTATACATCAGCACATACATTCAATGGACGACGTGCAAGCGTGACACTTGCAAACACACAAAACCACATTAAGGTTTGAGTACAGCATCTTTCTTTTAGTTTATTTTCTATTATTTTTGTGTTTTGCTTGCTTTTGATGTATTTTAGTATGCAATTTGCCTGTGACATAAAAAATTAAAATAGATGTAAAGCACTTTCCTTCTATAAGCATTTTTTTTAAATATCAGGCCACAATCTGTCACAGAGGGATGACTCACTGGCAAAGACAGACACGTTGTCCTGGTAGGCCTGGTTCAGGGTGTAGTTGACAATGCTGTCCTCATCAGGAAAGCCCTTGAAGACATCCACACTTACCTGGAAGCACAGGGTACAGACAAATATTGCTCCAAAGCAGAAATGCACTTTCCTACATTTATGCAAGAAACACATAACGTCTCTTTCCTCGTTCAAAATCGACTAGCTATTTGACTAGCTGCCACTGTCAACCTGACCTGATTTGTAATGATTTCATACTCTTTTAATACTTCTTCTGTGCCAAGCTAACTGACTTGTTAGTGTTTCACTCACCGACAACCCAAAGAACTGTATATTTAACAGATTCAGTGTAGAGAGCAAACTTCCAATGGGATGCTCAAATGGAGTTTGGACATGGAGACAGAGATGAGAGATGACTGAGCCTTTTCACACAAAACTAAACGGTATTCATCTTTATTCCAAACTGAGACTGTGCTGACTTGCATCATATTTGTAATTCATGTGATAACACATACTGGATCGAAACCTTATTAGTCTCTTGCCATTAACTACAGTAAATGGTGGTCCACTGGAAGGGGAGGAACTTTGCTTCTTTATGTTGACCTTAGACATGAAGTGTGTCCAGCCACAGGCAGCATTGTCAATGGTGTCCAGCTGCTCCAGCAGGGTGGAGGTGTTGGGAAGGCTGTAGTTTCCCTCCATCAGACCCTGCATCAGCTCACTGTCGGTGCCATTCAACAACTCAGGGTGCTGCTGAAGTTCAGATGACAGCTGCAGAGAGAGAAGGCAGAGCATGGATGGAGCCTAATGTGTGCACCATTACATGATGATTTCTTCACACCCTGAAAGTGCTGTTTCATTAATGATGTCAATAGAAAAGTTGCATGTGCATCTACCTGCTGTAACCACAACAGGTGGTTGTGCAGCTGGCCCTCCTCGAGAAAAGTCCTGAGCTGGGAGGAAATGTTGAGCCACACACGGGTGTAGTGTGTCACGTTCCCAATGAATGCAAATGTCTCATTTGCCTAAGTGGAAAAATTAACAAATGTTTTCTTTATTATTGTGTTTTCTTTGAATTCAGCCATTGTTCAGTATGGCTTCCACTTCTGTCCTCCTTACAACCGCCCTCCATCTCTCAGCCTACCACATTCACCGCTCTCTCCACAGTCTTCAGCCCACTTGCTCAGATAAGAGCAGATGCAAACGCAAAGAACATCAGTGGGCTTTTGTGCTATGTTGTGTATGCTGAAGCACAGAGTACAGCTGCATTACATGCTAGTGAGAGAAGTCTTTTTCTTAGAATACAAAGGATGAAACTTTTCTAACAGTTTGGTCTGTGGTCTCGCATGATTTATGCTGCAGGTCTCTGATTCAAGATGCAGCAATTGTCAGTGTAAATGAAACTGCACATGCAGCCATATCAAGAGTAAACTATAAACATCAGTGTAAATATTTTCTTAAATTTTAGATTGAGAAAACTGAATGATTGTTGTGAGAAATAAACAATGAACCTACTGGTGAAATTTGGCACACTGGTGTGGTCCAGTGTTTGATTTCATATCAAACCAGTTTGAAAATGTTTGTACTTACTCACAGGAAGTGGATCAAAACAAGGCTTTACACGAACATATTTTAGCATGTAACATAACATCAGACAGCATAAACTGCACAAACTCATTATGGATGACAGTTCTCTCTCTCTCTGTTGTTGATGCTGCTGAGTAGTACAGCAACACTGTGTGCACAATTCTCCACTCTAATAGATCTGAATAAAACACAGTGAGACAGCACTGTGTGACACATTTGAGCTTATCAAATATCCCAGGGCACCTTGCTAACTTGAAACATGCTACTAGCTTTCTCCACCTACATCTGACAAATGCTAGTTCACCTGGTATAAGCTCATATACAACACTAGACTGGCAAAACCAGAAACCTACCAAACTATATTAAGCTGCATTACTCACTTTATTCCTCACTTTGGACAAAATAATCTGAAGTCAAGGTCCACGTACTCCTTAAACCTGAAGTGTTAACCACCCGGTCTTCATCATGAAATGACAACTGAGGATGATTGCGACATGCAGCTAAAAGCTCTTGAAACAAAAAAAAACAGTAAATGAAACAATGTGTAACATGTGTGTAGTGATGAACAAAAAGAATGTCCCCTTTGCTCTACAGAGCCTTTTAGTCCTTTGTGGCTCAGGGTTTTTCAGCTCTGCTGTGAACAATTCATACAGTCACATCATACAGTTACACCAATGACAGTGCTGTCTACTTGCCTTCTGAATCACTTTATCCACCTCAGAGCCAATGGGGGAATAGAGGATCTTGGGATTTGTAGTCATCAAGTGAACCAGTAGGCCCAGATTCCTCTGTTCTTTGCTAGTGAATCCCAGAGAACTCATATTCCCTTGCTTCAGAGCCTCAGGCTCAATGATCCTACAAGAAACACAAGTTAAAAGACATTAACTGTACTAAGTTACAGCATTTGAGAATTTGATCTGCAGGTTGTATGCTGCCTGTCACAGGTGAGTAAAATGAAACAAAATTCTTGCCACACAGCTGCCATGACTTCTTTATCTGTTTCATAATTAGTGTTTAATCTAGGCAAATAAAATTAAAACACAAAATAAAGTGAGCACTGAGCATTGTTAAAGACAGACACATCAATGCAGTGCATGCATTGTTTTTTTGTTTTAGCAATTTGGAAACAAACCAACAGCTAATCTGTGTTATCTAAATCTAAAAGTCTAAAAAAGTGAAAGTTAAAATGTCTGAAATGTCAAAAGTCCCTTGTTTCACTGTAGGATTTCCTACAGAAAGGAAAGCAGGTGAAAGCTGTTTGTTTTCAAATGTTTTACTCCCTCTAATCTATTTTAGTTGTTTTATTTAAAAAAAAAAAAAAAAACGGTTTTAATGGCAATGTAGAGTAGCCAATTAAACTAATGTGCATGTTTTTGGGATTGTGGGAAGAAGTCGGAGTACCCAGACAACACCCACGCATGGGAGAACATGCAAACTCCACATAGAAGGGCCCAGACCGGGATTCAAACCTGGAACCCTCCTGCTGTGAGGTGACAGTGCTAACTACTGCACCACCGTGCCGCCCGTCAAATCAGTCATCTGTGAAATTGTGATTTGCATTTACTTGATGGTCACATTAAGTCTCATTCACTCCTCAGAAAAGTATGTCTCTTTAGCTGCCAATTGCTACATTGCTCTTACCAGCTAGTCTCTTACTGTGTCTGTGTGCAGCTTGGTGCTGAGCAGGTAATGTACAGTGGGTTTACTAGAGGTGAAAACAGCTTCTTTCTGCAGCTGAAAACAAGTGAAATCAAAAATTATTGCTTTCACTCCTCTGGGGAAGCTTTACACTAAAGTTTGGAGTGTGTCTGTGGGAAAGCAGTGCTGTAGAACAAAAACAATAAGCCGAAAGAGTCTAAAATGCTCCATAGAGCTGAGGGGAACTACAAATTTGTAAGACAATTTTCTTTTCACTTTATACATTGTCGTTTGACCCCATTGTTCAGGTAAAAATATTGCAGCTTTAAAACTTGGATAGAAATGAGCGAGTCCACGATGATCTGCATCTGTATCTATTCACCCAATTAAATGATTGATACTGATACAATGTACATGGACAAAAGTACTTGCACACCAGATCATTACACCAACAGGGGCTTTAATCGCATTGTATTCTAAATACGTAGACAGTTTTGCAGCTATGACAGCTTCCTGCTTTCTGTTTTGGGGTGTTTCTGTGGGAAATGGTGCCTATTCATGCAGCAGAGCGATAGTGAGGTCAGACACTGATGATGGACAGAAAGGCCTGGCTCACAATCTCCATTTAAGTTCATTCCAAAGGTGTTTGATGGGGTTGAGGTCAGGACTCTGTGTGGGCCAGTCAAGTTCTTCCACACCAAACTCATCCAACCATGTCTTCATGGACTTTGCTTTGTGCACTGGGACTCAGTCATGCAGGATCAGAAAAGGACCTTTCCCAAACTGTTGCCACAAAGTTTGAAGCATAGCATTGTCCAAAAAGTCTTGGTATGCTGAAGCATTAAGATTTCCCTTCACTGCAAGTAAGGGTCAAGCCCTACACTGAGAAACAATCCCATCCCAGTATGTTTGTCTATATAGTGTAGGTTGATCAAAAGTTTTCTTATTTTTTAGAAATTTTGACATTTATGGAATAGCACCAAAACTGAGCTTCAGATCAATGTTTTTGATCACAAGAGTTAGAAAAATGTGTTTTTTTTTAATATAAACGTCAGTCAAATATTAACACATTTTACTCTGATGATACTCAAGAACTACCCAATTCTTGTGTCAGCCCTGCTTTTCAGAGATGTTGTAGGTCTTCATATTAATATGGTGAGTAGGATTTTGTTCCTGAGGATAGCAATGACGATCACGACAGAAATACAATCTAAGCTGTAATAAACTGGAACCATCCTTTCAATCGTGCAACAACTTGAGTGAAATGGTCTTTACATGAATATCATCATTTTGCCATTCATCAAATCTTTTGTCTCACCCACCTGTTGTTCCCACACAGAATCGGCTGCAATCCAGCCCACAGCTGTACAAACGCCGAAAACTGAGAATGAGGGTTCTGTGCTTCCTCCGTCCCTTTCCCTACTCCTGCTCCTGCACCACCTCCCTCTGCTCCTTCCTTCTCCTCCTCACCAGGGACATCAGTTGTGTTGGGGCCCCAGGTGGTAGAGTTAAGGGGCCATGTCATGTTTGTGGGGGAGGCTGGAGATCGTCCAATGCAGGCTCCCTTGGGCAGCAGACGGGCCAGGCCAGAGAGCAGGTCCACGTCCTTGAGAAGCCTCTCTACATCAGCCAGGTCCTTCAATATTGCCCCGAGGTGGGAGTGAGAGAGAGGAGCCAAAGAGCTGGGCTGCTCCAGGTGAAGCTGGTGGGACAACAGTAGAGGAGGAGAGCTATAGTGAGCATGTATTAAAAAAAAAACATCTTGAAATATATCTTACACCTTGTTTATCTCTAAGCGTAAGCTTAGTTTAGTTGCATTCATAAGCGAGACTGTCGGAGCTTTGTGATTTGGGTAAAACTGAAAGTGAGCTCCATTTTATTTTGTACTGCACAAATTATGATGATCTAAGAGAATTAATGTCCCATGAAAAAGCTTGACTAAACTCTGAAATATTTGGATGTTCAGATGAGGAAACACTGTAATGGCTCTTTAATCTTTATGTGTTTAAGTTGGAGAAGAGGGAAAGATAAGATTGTTTAATTAGTATTTATTCTGATTTTCCAGTACAATATAGCAAATTTTGGTCAGAGATTTATGAATTCATTCTACTCAATGACAATACAAAGATTTTAGCGTGAATGACGTGTTTATTTGTGTTTTTTTCCCAGGAACAGATATATGGCTGACACAATAATAAGTATTTCATTTATTACAGAATGAATCAACAATTCAAACTTGCTTTCGTAAGTTGAATGAATAAATGAACTCATCATCTTCCTGGGTTTTCAAGGTACTACAACTGGTCCAACATTTAAAGGCTTATGAAAGATTACCTATTTGATCAAAACTTAATGTTTAACTTGCACACTTTGTACATACGTAGAGCGTTCGAGAACAAAAACGAGGAATGGAGAGTTAACATTTAATACCATCTTATTATTCTGTAAAATAAATAGTTTTCTTTGTGGCAGATGCTTTAGTTGATCTAAAGCAAATGTTTCTGCTGTACCTTCTCAGTTACAATCTGTGTGTTGATCTGCTCTCTCAGCTCGTGGCTCATCTGTTTGAAGCGCTCTGACCTTTGACCCTCCCCTCCGCTGCAAACTGCACTGCGATAGGCTTGTAGCACTGGTCGCTGCTTCTCAGGCACCAACAGGATCTTATTGAGCTCACTTGTCCCACCCTCCCCACAAGTGAGGACCTCCAGCATGGCTCCAGTCAGCAGAACCCCCTGGGGATAATAAAATCAGTTAATTTAATAACATCAGCATCTGAAGGTCCTGTCACTCTGGTGGTTCCAATGATAGCACCAAATGGTAAACACAATTAGTAGTTTGAGTTCAAAAGGCAAGGTAAGTTCCATCTCCACGTTAGCTGGTTTCTGTCGTTTTACGTAGCTCTGATCAAGCTGATGTATGTTCAAGTGTACATTTTCCTGATGTTCGATTTTAATTAGTTATTTGATGCTATAAAAGTGAGGTAAAACATCATGAGTGACAGGTGAGTGCTGCTTGTGATTGGTTCATACGGATGTATGAGTGGGAACTCAATAACGCAGCTCCACCAGCTAATCACTACTGCACAGCTCTTGTGTTCTGAATACATTTTGGACGACAACGCTTCCTGTTTTTTCCCTCCTCATTTTGTTGCTCTTTTGGTTATTAATCAAACATTCATTTCATGAAGATAGTCTGTTTAATTTTTGCTTATTACAGATAAGGTGGGCAGGTTTAAATGATACGTACACACATACTTCTCTCTCGTTTTTAAGAAAATTGACCCACTGCTAAAGCCACAAAAAACTGCCAATTTCTAAGACAAGCCCTGAGGAGAAATCAATTCTATCTGTATTTTTCAACTGGGTATTTTTTCACTGGGACACACACACACACAGGTGTAGACCCTCACTCTCCTGTTAGTTAGGGTTTGATTTTGGTGATCTTATATAGTTCCCAGGTATGGCAGTGTTTAACAGACGCCTAATCAGCAGCTTAAAAAAATCAGTGCAGCTGTGGAAGGATGTTTTCCTCTCTTACATGTGCTGCATGTAAGGTTGCATACTGTAGCTTAAGCTTTAAATCTTGCAAATGCAAATGTAAGCCATGGCTCAAAGTTGAATGAATCAGCAGGTATACCTCCACCTCCTTCAGGCCCTGTTGGTCTTTTCTCTGGTTTCCTGTGACTTCAGTAAGACCTAAAGCCTGGGACATGAGTTTGAGCAGAGCCTGCCTATGGGCTGCTTTTGTTGGGTCACGTAAGGCTTTGTGTATCAGACCTCCATTCAGACTGTGAACATCTCCCAGCAGCTCCTCCTAGGGGCGGGGGTGGGGGTGGGGGACAGGAGAGGCAAGGAAGACATCGCTGTTAAGGAAAAAATACACACTTGCTCAATAGCAAAAGGATTTCAACTGTCATAGAGCAAAGCAGTTGCAGTTGCAATTCCAGTTACACAACTTTTGGTAAGTATGAATCATTTACAAACCAAAATATGTGAATTTAGGGCCCAGGTTTAAAAATACCGTAATTCCACTGTGTTACTAGATTATGAAGTTAGCACAGATGTTGTAGTAACAAACCTGCTTCACATAGATCATACACAAGCAACATTAGCATTTATTTGGATTTGTTTTATTTTCAGTTCTATTCACTCCTTTTCAAACCTCACAGTGATGTTGAGAAATGGATGAAATACATATTAAAGCATGTTTAACATTTAGTCTGGTTCTCACTAACCAAATTTGTCCTGCATAGTTTACACACGTCTTTTCACCAAGGTGCCTTAGCAAGCTGGAACACTGCTGTAGTTTATAAATTAATCATGGGTGAGTATGTGCTTGTTAATTGGCACATCTATAGTAAATGGCCTAACTCTTACTCATTTCATTAGCTATAACGAGGTTAACCATACTGTGACTGAGTCTGTTAGAACTGATTCTGCAGTCCTCTTTCTGTGGACATCCTCTAGTCAAACAGGTGGAACTAACAACATTATCTGGCTGGCTGGCTAGCTTAGCTTATTGACAAAACCAAATGTGACAGAGCCATCCATCATGTTAATAGTTACACCGTTTCCTCTTCTGAAAAGTCTGCTGTTGCTTCTAGAATACTGAACAAAGACAATCAATTTTAGAAAACTTACCTTTAGTACGAATACGAATACGAGATCAATTGTGGTATAAGTTTTCCCAAGGAAACATAGCTTTCCTGGGCAGTTCACAACTGTATCACAGGATAGCCCGAACACTGAGCTGACTCTTCATAAGTTAAATCTCTCCACCACGGCTGGTGACAGGACCGTTTAGACCAACATTGTTTTTCTGTGGTGATCAATGATTTTTACACCTTTTACACCTCCATGCCACAAAATTCAAAGTGATTGTATTTCAAGATATTCACTTCTCCTACAGAGTCAGGACTGGGTGGTCACAATAATGTGAAAGAAATATTTCACTCACAGAATCAGTGGTTTAGAGGTGAAAGAACTACCATTAGGACTGTAGCTAATTTGGAATTTGATAACTTCTACACAGCTACACAGCTGTGCCAGTCCAATAATATTAACCAAGATTACAAAATTATTATAAGCAAATTCTATAGTGGCATTACCTCAATAAATAAAAACTCTAAAAATTCTACAAAGCAAGTAGAACATATAGGAAGAACAGTGTACTTCTGAAAAAAATTTATTGGAAAAGTGTGTTAATTTTTTTTATCGCATCCATATAAATGGATTAGTGGATCAGCAGTGGTCGACAGAAATCAATATTTTTATATTACCAATCACAGCTGCCGTGATTACTCCATTAACTGACTGGTCAACAGAGTGTTTCAGTCACTTTTTTTAAGCAAAAATATCAAACATTTTTGCTACTTTTCTTTCTGTCTTTGTCATTCATGATTGTAAATGAGGAGTCAGATTACCAACTGATCAATGATTATGAAAAAAATCGGTAGACGAATCGATAATGAAAGTAATTGTTAGTTGCAGTTCTACAACAGTGTTTACCTTGTCAGGCTAGGCAAACAAATTTTACTTTAATGCCATTTAGCACATTAAAATTGTTGGTCACAACTAAATCCAGACAGTTCTTCAGGACCCGTCATGTTCATAAGATCGCTACCATTTGTTATGCAACTAACTAGCAGTTAATAGCAGTAGGCCGGATAATGTCTGTCTCCGCTCCAATGAACTGGGCCTTGGTGTTCTGATATGTGGTAATGTATATGTACATGTGTGTATGGACTTACCTCCAGATGAAGAACTTTGTCCTCAGGTTTTTGGCTGGTGTCTTTTGCCCCCCGAATCCATCTTTGGGCTCCTCCTCCATCTCTGAGAGATGTACCAAAAATAAGACTGTGCACCTACAGGACATGGACACACACACATACATACAATTCATTCTGTCTTACTGGCGTCAATGCCATCTTCTGAATGAAATGAAAAAAAAAAAGCTCACAGGTTGAAGAGTGTAACATACAACTGAAACATGAAGAAGCAAAATTACTGGCCTCACCTCAACAGACCAGCCAAGTTGAGTTGACATTTATGTCTGTCCATAACAAATGAAGTGACTTTAAAGGAATTTAATTAAAGGTATCAAGTGTAGTTTTTGGCTAAATGGAAGTTATCAGTAGATTGACATGAGTGAATAATTTCCAGAGAGAAACATGCTTCACTTAGAGACTATTTTTATAGAGGAGTACAGAGGACCAATGGAGAGCTTCATCACATGGTACAACAATCACCTGACACTCCACATCATCAAAACCAATGAGCTTGTGGTGGACAACAACACTTAAAATATGGATGCTGCTGCAAAGAAGCTACACATTCTAAAACGCGGATGCTTCATGCACACGTTCATCCCACAGCACAGCAGATCTATGCAATAGGTACATCTTGCTCCCCTTCTGTTCCTGAGTTATGGAGTTGAACAATGGGCAGATGAAGTTGACACATTGAAGTTGACCTTTTGGATATACAATTTCACCACTTTATCATTTTATCTTTTTTGATATTTCTGTAAAATTTTGTCTTAATTAGAGCAGAGCATGAACTCTTGAGTTATGGCTACAAGCGTATTTTGTGAGGTTACAGTGACCCTGGACCAAAAACAGTTGCCTATTTACAGACAAACATTTGGAGTCATCTTTGTGTCCAGTATTCACACTGTTTTAGTCCTGGATTTGGGTACCAACTCCTAAGAAGAATATCTGATCTGTTAAATGCTTCACTATATTGCAATACAGTCATTTTCACAAAGTAGTCGGTAATCACACCTTCAAGGAGGAGATACTGATGGTTTTTAACACCTTTAAGTACAGAATGAAACACATTTGATAAAATTTTGCTGTAAACCGAAAAAAACCAAAATGCATATACATAACTGGCTCCTACAGGATCATGTGCATGTACAGATTATCCTATGGCAATAAATGGGGAAAAGCAAACAAACAGAAACAAGCAAAACGATGATCAAAGAAGGTCAAATGTTATGCAAGTGATGCCAATAAGCCTGATGAACTGAACTAAGCTGTGGTGAGGTGAACTATACCGAGCAGAGGAGAAAAATAAGTGATCTGAGTGTTGGTACAGTTTATCACCTCTCTGAGGCTGACTGGAGTGTTGAGCAGCAGGCCGCTTGTGGAGTTGGACAGGGACAGGTTCTTGACAAGGAACTGCTGGAAAACTGACTGGTTTTTTAACACACTGGCCAATGTGAAGCCTGTATCCAACACACATGCACGCACGCACGCACACACACACACACACACACAAACAAAACATCATGATGTAAAAATCATCTTGGTGTTCTGTTCTACTTTCTGTAAAACAAGAGCTTTCAGACAAAAACTAATAGCAGTCAGATTAAACATAAAAACATCTTCTTGTACAAAACAATTTATCTTAAGGAGAGCAATTTTATGTTTATTTTAAGTGCCAGTTGGATTACTGACAGTTAACTAATTTGCTTCAGTCTTTCTGCAGTAATATCTTTGATGGCACTGTTGATCAGATAGTGTAAAGGCTAATGTGCAAATCAAATCTCTTTTAATCATCTTTGACGCAGTGAAGATTCAAGGTCACTCTTTACTTCTGCCAAAAATGTTTGTTATCACTTCAGAAGAGTAATGCCCAGGACACACACAGGCTGCAAGAGCAAAGTGTGACGGCTGCATCACCGCACTGCTGCAGCATACTGACGTGATTTTCCTTTACCCTCATTCAGTTGGGGGGGTGAGGACAAGTAAATAGTGACAAGTAAATGATGATTTTTTTTCATGTCTGAGGCATGGTCTGCTGATATAGACTGCAGTGAAAGATGCATGATTATGCACAAATCATTTTCAGGTCTGCTGTTGTTGACAACTGCATGTATGACCCTGAATCTCTAGATGATGTTCCACTGGAAATGTACATCTCATACTATACTATACCTTTGTGTCCTGGCGGTAAGGAAGTAACATTACAGGAGACACACATACACACGCACACTTATATATCTGCACTCATGACTTAGAAAACTGGAAGCGAAAGTCATGCTGTGTGTCAGACCTTGGCTGCTGTTGAAGTTGCCGTCCAGTGGTAAAGGGGTGGAGCTGAGACTCTCCAGGTGTTGCTGCAGGGTTTCCAGCTCTTGACCCAAACTGGGCCAGTCTGAGGTGAAGAGTCGATTCTGTTCAACCACTTCACTGATGCGCTCCAGCAGCTGGGTCACACTAACAGAGGGAGATTTAGACATGAAAACATCTGCAAAACTACACAAAAGAAGAAACACAGTCTCACTGGTGGTTTATTCTAGGTACATCAGTTCATTAAAAATAACTTAGCATAAGGAAGCACACAGAGTCTCGAGAGACACAGTTTTTAATAGTGCATGATTAATTGTATGTTCATATGAGAAGAATAAAGTGAGGGGCAGAAGGACAGAGCAAAAATGTGCAAAGAGGGAGGGAAAAAGAGTGAGGAATTGAGTGGACTGGTGGGTGAGAAGAAAAGAGGATGGGCAGAGGAAAGAGAGATTGAGTGATGAGAGGAGAAGAAATCTGGGCTGTACTTAACAAGCATCTCAGAATTCCTCCTAGGAACCACACTGAAAATTAAACCAGGACAAAAACAGGGCTGGAAACAACAGCATATATAACACATTATAAAAAGTGTAAAAACAGCACATTGTGGTGTTATAGGGGCTGATGTGCTGAACCCTTTGTTTGCTGGGAGCAGCGCTTCCCTTAAATCTTTGTGTTTGTGCTAGGTTAAGCTAACCGACTGCTAGCAAAAGCTCCATGTTTAGTACTGATAAACACATAAGTCTTATCAGTCTTGTAAATGCATTTCCATTACTTAAAATGTGTTTCCAAAAATGTTACATTTACCTCCTGACCACATTTACTATAAACAGTATTCATTATTGGGACATTCATAGTGCACTATAATGTATTCATAATGCTTTACAATTATCCTTTCCAATGCAATATATCATCTGTCTTGTGATGCCTAATGCATTTAAAAGAACCTCTGCTGTATCATAAGTGATTATTACGATACTGCATGAGCTATATATTTATGGCTATATCATTATATAGGGCCAATTCACAACAAACGTTATCTCATGACACTTTCCAATTAGAGCAGGTCTAGACCAAACTCTTTAATTAAACTGTAATACAGAGAACCCAACGTTCACCCTTGAGCAAGCACTTTATAGCGTACATTGAATCCTTACTGCAGCTGATTGTTGAGTTCTGTATAATTGAGGACAGTTAGTCATAACACAATATAAGTCCTATCAGTCAATGCCTGTTTTATAACTATTTTTATAATGAGAACATCCATAAGACACTTGCAGTTATAATTCAGTATAAGTCACATCTATAATGTTTTATGACTGTTGATATAGTGATTATGATTAACATTTATTTAAAAGCTAAGAACACTTGACTGTTTACTAAAATGTGAAAATGTAAGAAAGTTCCAGACACAAATTATTTTCAAGTTTCCCTGTATGGGATAACGTAGCGCCTTCATAGATGATGCCAAATCGAACCAGCAGCAAAATCTGACCCTGGTTCAACTATTTTGCCAGACAACTCTGTGTTTTTTGTTCAAGCCATCTGTGCTGGTCTCCCCCGCTGTGCAGATGGACTGGCTCCATTCAAAATTAATGAGAGGGCTCTATTTGTTCATGAAAAGCCCAAGTTGGTCAAAACATGGCCTTAATGTGATCTCGAAGAAGTAACGTAACAAACAAAGAAACAAATCACTCAAGACAAAAAACTGCCTGAAAAAAAAAAGATTAAGCAATGAAGAAGAAGAAGAAGTAATTGTTGACAAGATCTACTCACGTGGAGTTCTTGTACTGAAGAAAACCAAATTCATCCCTTTGTCCATCTGGGCACAGAGACTGCATGATGGGAATGATGCCAGCTGAGGTAAGCGGTGCTGCACTGTAAAAGGCTGGACATGAGGGAGGAAAAACGAGGAGACGGACAAAAAGAGAAAAGACAAAACCAGACAAAAGAAAAGGTCGTGGCAGAGGGAGGCAGGAGGGTGGCAAAGAAAACAAGAGGATAAAGATGTAGAAAAAGAGGCAGATGAGCACCAACAGGTAGGAAGTTTGTCATGACAAGAAAACAACAGGACCAAACAGGATGGTGAGAACGAACAAGCAGAGGGAGAGATTGTGTGTTAGAGTTGGAAAAGAAGAAAGAAGTCAGACAAGCCAACTGAAAGGCTGCACAGTAGCTAATGGTCAGAGAGGCTCCCACCTGTCAATGCTGAATGCACAGGCCTTTCATTATTTTGAATCAACACGAAATGATGAAAAAAAAAAGGGCCCATGATATTCTTCCTCATCTACCCATAAATGGTGACTGGGCAAGCTCTCCACAAGAAAAAACAGAAACATCACCTCTAGCTACCAGTCCAATGTTTCCATGTTTACTGTGCTGCTGAAGCTTGTCTGTAGGCGGGCGTCCTTTACACAATAAAACCACCTCCTACCGTCCTCCAGCTCACTCTCTCTCATATGGTCCCTATTATGCACTCATTCCTGTCTGAGAAACAGAGGAATTCTCTCTCGTGTTGGACCACATCTGTATGCACAAGATGTATATAGTGGTAATTAATGACTGACAATATAATATCACATAGTTGTAATGAAATGAAGATGAAGAATGTGTTTATTATATGTATTGGCTCCATTTATTTTTTACGTGTGGTACAAGAAGTATTTATTTATGAATACATATCCCTCTCTCTCTCTCGAAGACAACTGCGTAAACTCCTGCGGTCAAAGGACACAAGGTGTTGCTGAAAGCTGCTACACAAATGTAGTAAATGGTTATTTAAGGAATACTTGTCAAACTTCCATGCTTCTGAGGTCAAGAATCAGCATAACTTAAATGTGCGCGTACAGTATTAAACCAGCTTGTGAATGATTTGTACATATGTGTAAGCGGTTTATAAATTCTTTATTACGCACTTTAAGGATCTGTTCATGTGGGCAATTACATGTCATAAAGTACTATAACTATGTGTTATCAATCAGTCATTAACAGTTTATACAGCAATTACTCATAACAGGAGGTGTAATACATTAATAAAATGTCCTTATACTCACACTGCATTGTTCATTGTGTGTGTATACTGTATAGAGATTATTAATGCTGAAGGACGGAAGCTGAGAAATAATGTTAGAAATAGGCTTTGAAGGAACAGTTCAGATGCCAGCGGAAAAAATGGTGACATTTCTTCATCCGCAAAACATTTCTGGAGCTTCACAGCAAAACAGTATTGCAGCATTTGCCTGAGAAACTGAAAAAGTTGGGGTCTTGTATATAAAATGACTCCATACAGCTAGTCTGGAATAATTCAAGCCTCTGGAGGCCCAGTGATCCCAAGTTGATTTGAAAAGATGTCTTCACTGTAGCCACTAAGCTAAAAGTAAACACACTAACATGTGTACATGTGCTGCTAGAGATGTACACAGGTTTTCAGATAGCAAGCAAACACTGAGGTGCGCAGGGATTGGGAGTTCCTATTGATCTCGTCTAGCATCGTAAGCACGTATATTTTGATTTTTCACTTGTCTAGGAGAATGTTGCAACAATGTTTACATGTGAAGCTCCAGAAATGTCTGACAAAAATACTTTCAGTCAACTTCCCCTTAGAATGCAGGTAAGTAGATAATTTCAATTTTCGTTTCTAGGTGACTTAATTTCAGAAATTACAAAACATGCCCCTTCTCCATGAAATAATGAAAATACCTCAGTACAAATAAAGTAAACTAAGAAATGATGTTTTGTATTTAATCAAATGAATAACATGACAATGACAAAAATAATTATTTAACTTTTTCTCTTTAAACATTCAGCCAAAGTAAAACAATGGCTTGTGCATCTACATACTAAAGCTGCCAGGCCTTAGACTCCTGCCACTGAACAGCAGGAGGACTGAAGAGATCTTTGAAGTGAGAAACACCACTGGGTTTATTAACACAGATGGGTTTTTATCTGGGTTTCGGCTATCTACTAATAAAATGGTTGAGTAATACAGGTGAAAAGGGCCGATATCAAGTGATAATTACACTGTATGTGTGTTTGTACTTGAAGCAGGTCGATTCATTCAGTTCAGTGACATCTGTCCTCTCTGACCAGCTACTAAAGGTCATCAAGTTGAGGTGTTAAACACAGTTCAGAATCCGTCATCATCAATTTAACATGAATTATAGAGAGACGGTGTTAAGTACACAACCCACTGTATGGAAAAAGAATTAAAGGAAACGAACAGCAATTCATTCAATTAAGCCAACTGTTTTCACAGACTTCAAATACACAAGGTGTCCAAAGAATTCTGTACATCCAAACACACAAAAAGCACACACCAGCACACACACACACATAGGTGGGGACCGCACAGTCAAAGTCACAAGAAGAATAGAAATGTTTGGTATAATTCAGCAGACATGAGAAAAAAAATGAGAGAAACTGCGCGGGGAAAATGTAGTGACAGACTGTGAGGAGCTTATGTAAAATGTTAAAAGATGCAATGCAATCAAAGGTACGACATTAATCATCAGCTGTAGCTCTGTTGTGCAGCTCTTTTGTTTAGAAAGGTCAAAGTGTGAAATGCAGATTATTCAAAAGCACGTATGTATTACAAGGCAAGTAGGGCTGCAACTATTTCCTTGTCGATTAGTCAACTGTCAATTATTTTCTCGATTAATCGATTAGTTGTTTGGCCGAAAAATATCAGAAAATGCCAGTGAGTGTTTCATAAAGCTCAATATGATGTCCTTAAATCTCTTGTTTTGTCCACAACCCATAGATATTCAGTTTACTATAACAGAGGAGTAAAGAAACCAGAAAATATTCAACAATTTAAGAAGTTTCTTTAAAAAAAGAAATCATCAAAATAGCTGGCAATTAATTTCACAGGTGACAACTAATCGATTAATTGTTGCAGCTCTAGTTGGTATTCATACAAGTGTGTTCCCCTCTGTCCAGCAGCCAGTGTTTTTGTATGGTGGTGTTAACCTGGACGCAGTGAAGCTCTTTAGCATCAATCTTTAACAGTGTGGAACAGGGTGGTGCTCTGTGACGGAGCTCAGTCACCGTCTCCGTGTCAGGACTGAGTGAAACACACTCACAGGGAGAGGTAAATACATTTATTTTCACACGGAAGCAGCTGAAACAAGTTCAGAGTTCAGTCATTCTGTGGCTCAATAAACAGAAAGGTGTAAAATGACAAAAAAACAAAAACAAAATATGGATTACTCTTCCACTGAAGTCAATATAAACCATATAAAACCAAAATGGCTGGACGCTACACTTGGATTATGCAGCCCAGGAAGACATCCTGCACCATCTTTGATTTTGAGACTGTTCTTATTCATTTCAGCAAATGGCCCAATACATCATTTGTTTACCGTTCAAGTGTCATAGTTCTTTAGTGGTTGTAGTAATTATGATGAGTGCAAAAAGTGACAAAGTCCTTGTATGGAGGATCTCAGGATAGATGGACACAGGACACAGATTGTTTCCCATTTCTAACCTACAATCATTATTTTTCTTTTAAAGCCATCTTAATGAAGGTCCTCTAATCTTAACTAAGACTTTGCCCACACGTCCACAGGTATTTCAAAAGCGTAGCTTTTTGCATGCATTTTGGCCTTTTGTACATATGTAAACTTGTTTTAGGTCAAACTCCTCCCAGGGCGAAGATATTATGTTTACTTAATTACACGGTGTTTATGTCTGGATGAGCAGAAACAGTGAAAATCAGTTACTGCATTTCTTTCCTTGATTCGTCATGCCCCTATGATGACGTCAGCCTCACCTATCATGGTTTATTCAGCATGGATAATGAATTACAGGCATTGTTGACCTTGCTGTCTGTTCTAGTAGCTGTTGTGCAATTAAATTCTACATTTTCTAATGCTGAAACTACCTACATGCGCAGGAAGCAAGCTGTCGTTCGAGAGATCTGCGACAGTTCCTGTGTCCAGAGTAGAGATGGGTGCAAATTAGCTGGCTGGTTGTTTGAACGTTTCTCCTCTCCCACCTGGAGGCCCCACCCTCAGGACACAAAGAATCCAACATTCCAATGTCAGTGACCCCAAAATACACCCAGAGGTTAGAATTGTTTTGGCAGCACAAAGGTGGACCTACAGTTTTAATGTTGCAGCTGATCTGTGCACTCTGGCATGCACATGCCCACCACAAGTGAAAGGTTACGTGATATACATTTGCAGATTTGTTAGCAGAGACAGAGATTATTTCTGAAACTGTGCTAAAAGGCCAGTTAGGACATTCATTTTTGGTTTTAAGACTCCATTTTCAAAAATACCTGTGTACGCGAGGACTAAGTCTAAGTACTTATTTTAAACCATCCCAAGATTTTCCACCAAATCTAACCTAACATACTGCAGAAGATGTACTTAAAGTTAGTAAACCTTGTTGGGAACTTTATCCTGTCACTCAGTTGGTTTGTATTTACAACATATCTCATTGAAAAAAAAGAATGCATGAGCCGCAGAGTGACTGAAATGTGTTGGCTTTTAATAATGTGTAATTTAGATCAGGGTTAAAGAACGTACAGTGCATACACACAGACAGAGAAACACACCCCAACAAAGGATTAACACATCCACAAATTAATCAGGACATGTTTTCATTAATGTATTCTGTCAGCCCAGATCAGGTATCAGGGTAAAATGAATGATGACAACACTTACACACTGGTCCAGCAAACACGTCGACAACATGCATCACACACGGGACAGAAGAGAGAAAGAAAAAAGCACAGCAAAAACAAGATAAAGTTGAAGTAAAAGACAGAAAAAAAACATAATAAAAATAAACTGTAAACGACTGCTACAGTGGCTAACGGCAACAGTAGGGTCACCAAGAAGAAACTAAAACATGGAAAGAATTAACTAAAGGCAGTGCAACACAAGACCAAAAGGTGAACTAATGACAGAAAAAGTACAGCACATGGTGGAAGGCAAATCGCATATTTGCGACAGCAGCAGATTAGCAAAAATATGCGTTTGCCTGTTTAAAATGCATGATGATGCTGCACAGTGCTACATAATATCTTTATGACTGCAGGCAAACATGAGTCAGCAGCAGTGTTCCTTTTCTATATTTAAAACAACAACGTAATGCATGTTAATATGAAGGAAAAGAAAAGAAGACCTCATTCTAACACCAGTACACAACACAGAACCCCTCGACCCACACTTCTTCTCTCAGTGCCTTACAAACAGCTACTCATCAGAAGTATGGGTTTACTTTTTTGCATATAACTTTCTTGGAGCCATCACTGTTGGAGATATTGAAAGAATCTAATCTTCTGAGTGAAATATAACTTTAATATAACAGTTTGGTGTTTTTCTGATCTTGAAATTTTAAATTGTGCAGATGGCACAAGATGCAAGTACTTGAAACAAATGCACAACTATAATGGAATAATGCTGCACATATAAATGAGCAATTTAAAATAAAACACTTTCAATTACATTTATGTGTTTAAGGCAGAAGCACTGCTGCAGTCTGCACTGATCTAAGATGTGTGCCTATATGTGTGTGTATGAGCCCTCTGAAGTCAGCAGAACATATATGGTGACAAATCAGCACAGACTTGCTTAAAGTACCATTACACGCAGCTGTTAATGTGTTTACTTCACTTAAATCAGGTAAAAAAAAAAGACATCATTTTGCTACACACCACCACACATTAGCATTTAGCCCGTGTTAGCAGTTAAAAATAAACGGACTATACCAAAATGTATAATTCACTTTTAACAAAAATCTCTCTGTAAATGATACCATACTTATTGGTTTGGCTCTGCATGTGAGCTTTGTTGATTTTAAGAAATATAGACAGTACTGCCACACTTACACTTAAATTTAAGTCATGGTCACACTGCAGTTAATGAATATCATAAACATTAACAAATTATAAACATATACAAAATAGTGTTCACGACATAAACCATAAGGTATCTAAAGTGATATGTCTTATTCACACAGGTGTGTGATCGAATTGTGCTAGCGTAATTTTTCATTTGATTAACCTTGACCTACCGACTGGTCACTGAGCAGATTTGTTAAAGGTGCAGTTTGTAAAATATGGCCATACTTTTAACATTCAAAAAATGAACAAAATGTAAACAAGTCTTGACATTACTACTCCTGACGTTAGCATACCAATCAGCTAGCCCCAGCCCATCCTGTCTCATAATACCATTTTGTACCTACACTCTACCTCTAAAAGCAATAAGCCAATAGCTCCCCCTGTAATTTCAGCTGAGAGATGTATACATGCAGTGAGTTGGCTAAATTTCACAAGCTCTCTTAGTGCTTAGTTTTTTTCATGTAAACTAGGCAAACATAAAATATCAAGAAAGTAAATATTTTTCCATCTGCTTTGCTTACTAAACAGAAAAATACAACCATACAACTTCTGAATTCAAGTTTCTCTCTTTTATCAAACTATGATGAGCTTAATTGCGTTGTTAACGCATCAAAATACACTTCACTGAGGCTGTGCGGGTGGTCTAAGTCTGGTGTCCAGCTGCAGCCACTCCCCCATGTCCAGTCAACTATAGTGCTAAGTGAGCTAAGTGATCTTGCTGAGGTAATGGTAGCTATAGTTACAGCCAAAGATAACTACAGCTCAAGCTAACAACATAAACAGTATAGTAGTAAGCAGTAGTTGGCGGTTACTCTGATGACATGCTGCCCTATATATTTCTGGAACAACCACTGAATCCTGGCCATATATTACAAATTCCCCTTTTAATGACTTACATTTTCAATGTTGAAATCCTCTCAATGCAATGAACACAATGAAGAATAATCTTAAACCATTAAATTGAAATTATGGATTTAAATTTCTGCTGACATTACCACTGTAAAGATTCTATGTATGGTGTAACAAAGAAAATCTTTACAGATGTGGCAACAAGTCAATGGTCACCCGAGTATAATTCTATTAGTACTGAATGAGGGTCACATGAAAATAATTTCATTTTGTTCATTACTTTCCACCTACAGTACTATGTCTGCCCACCTTCTTTGACAGGAATTGCTGGCTTCTTCTGCCTCAGACCCAGAAGAATGAAGAAGAGGACCAGTGGGATGAAGATCTCAAAGGCCAGCACCCACTGGAGAGGAAAAAGGACAGAAGAACTGATGACATTATTTGTGCCGTATTTCCAATAAAACCTGGTCAAATCCAAGACAAGTTTCAGTGCTGTGATCCTGCTACAAGGTTAACTTGAGTCATGATTCTTTACTGTGAAACTCTCCTTGTCAGTTCCCATCTGCCTGCTCTTGGATCACTCTGTGGAATAGATTAAGTGTGCCTACAGTCACATATCGACCCATTACATCAGGAAAGGAGTGCGAGGGATGTTCAGCTCACTAAACACGCAGCCCATGGCTGCCACTGTGAAAACCTTTCTATGGTGCACCATTTGCAAATGTATGTCGTTGCCTACTTTATGATCACAGTGGGCATATAAAGACAGTCACATAAGCTCATAAAATTCATGGCTACAGTATCTTTTGTCTCAATCCATACACCTCATTAGGACTGATAATGAGCTCACTTTTATATCTGATCAATACCACAAAGTACCAAGTGAATTCAGCCATATAAATGTGTTGCTCCTCCGTCCTCAGCTTGCAGTCCTATTCTCCCTTTTTGTCTTTCCTTATTGGTGTTGTTGGAAAATCAGTCACTAAGAAGTCACTTAGCCAGCCTCTGAACTGGACACACAGCAGACTGCCGACACTAAATGATCTGGCATTCGATGCACATATATTTTTTAGCTCTATACATTCATGTTTGATGATTCTACAGAACACTATTTACATCCAGTGCAAACATTTATGGTGAGTGGCTGAATGTAATAATTACTTTTGAAATTAACTATCAGGTGATTAAATATCCCATTAATGCATCATTTCTATCATTTCAATGAATTGGAGCTTATATTATCTTCAAAATTTCTAGCCAATCACAAAGTTTGAGTTTTTTGAGGTTGACTTCTAAGTCAAATCTTTAAAAGAAAAGTTCAAGTAAAACAGTGTATCAGTCAGTGACAGTTAGTCAGGGGTAGCATGATGTGTGTTGAGATCATGATGGACAATGAACAAAGTATTTCAGTTTAGTTTCTCTGTGAGCTGATTTGTTCACATAAATTAACTGGATTTGAACAAGCTCAGTTCATTGCTGCCTACTGAAGGTCAGGACTGGAGAAAGATGCCCCTCTCAACTGTGGGAATGAGTGGAGAGACAGTGGAAGGCAGATCTTTCTTGCCAAGGGTCATGTAAGGCCTGCATCCTTTCCTTGTTGTTGGCAACCAAAGGCATCCATTGTAGGCTGTGACCTGTTAGTAGCTGCAGTGGTAATTACATTCTCTAGACCTAACAACAAATCATCTTACCGATGTTACCCGTGCAGTGGCAGAGACACAGCAGCTCTCTCAAAAGACATAAATATTATGCAGTCAGATAGAGGCATAAGGCCTTGGTTGTGGACTGCTGGTGGAGAATTAAAGCCAAACAAACCCTTTGACCTGACATCAGCTTCCTGCTTTTCTTCTTCTCTGTTAACACTCCAAACACTGCAGCGCTCTCTCAACTTCAGCCTTCACCATACGGTGTCCTGGATTCAACCTGGAAGTGCAGTTTTAGCTACTGAAGGGCTTTTGTCCACGAATTGTAGCAACATCTTGTGTGATGACGAGGCCACGTGAGGGCAGTGAATCTTCTGTCACAACTCATGATGACAAAGTTTCTGTGTTTGTGTGTGTTATTTGACAAGACAGTGCTATGTTGTTAGATTGTCCACAGAGAACCATAGGAATATCATGGTGCCACTGTGTGTCTCTGTTGAACATCTACACACACACACATACACAGCTGATGTGTGTGTGTGTGTGTTTCTGTCTGTGAAGGTCATGACAGACAAACAGGCCCTTTAGACACAGACAAGAGACCACTGTCACACATACACTCACACACAGGCACAAGAACAAGACACCCCTTGTCACATTATCAAATACATTGAAATGATAGAACTCCTGTATCTGATTGCACATCCAAACAATGTATTGCAAAGTTACATAAAAGCACACACACACACTAGAAAATAAGGAAACCTAGCACAACGTGATTAACAGGTACAACAAAGTTATAAATTACGTTTTTGTATTAATGTGAAGTAAATGTATTCTGTAAGTCTCATACAGCACACACGTTCACCAGAAAACAGCAACAGAGAAGACTGTTGGTCTCTTGTTAAAATTCCTGTATTGATCTTCATGCCCTGGAAGAACAAAAGCAAATGTCTGATTTGAATAATAAAACAGCAGAGCGTTCTGTGAGAGTGTCTGCTCCTGCAGTTTTCCTTCACTTCCACGTGTTAGAGGTCAAACTTTCCACAGGCACCAGCTCAGTATCACTGCTGCCGAGGACCTCAACTCTTTTTCCGCTCAACTTGTTGCTATCTTTTTATCAAACGGGTCACTCATGGTGATGAACCCACAGAATAAACTCTGTAGCTTTGTAGTCTCTTTAGGCTCACTACTTTGGTTTTGGGGCCAACAAATCTCAGGTCTCATCAACTTTGTTTGCTGCTGCAGCAACAGCACCAGCAGCTGTTCTCAGTTAACAAGCATTGACAGACAGACTCTTCACTACCTGCTCTGCACCAAACAGACACAGTTAGAGAATGGCTGGTAAACAGCGTGGAACATTTAGAGCCAGATATTGCCCCAGAGCTAAAAGGAATGAACTTACACTGGTCTACATTCATCAGGTTGACACAAGCACGACTCCAGATGTTGCTCTGTGTCTGCAGGAAGTGTCCAGCTGTTTGATAATGTGTAACAGCTAATGAGTCCAATTTGTCAGTTTGTTCCACCCTAAGCTTAAGATCACTGATCAATCTTTAACATAAAAGCATGGAGACATACATTTCAGAATTAACTACAGTTTAATACAACTTGGATTATTTTTGTAGCATATGATCTGCATCAATAAAAATAAAATTACACTAATTGTACTCTAAAAAGAAGTTAGACAAGTCATGAACATCAATCATTCAGACAAGTTGAAAACAACTGCTGCACTTACTGTACTTGTGTGCACAAAAATTTCCTGTATAAAATCAAGCACCTAGGCATGCAGACTGCATCTACAAACATTTGTGACAGAATGGGCCGCTCTCAGGAGCTTAGTGAATTCCAGCATGGTACTGTGATAGGATACCACCTGTGCAACAAGTCCAGTCGTGAAATTTCCTCGCTACTAAATATTCCACAGACAACTGTCAGTGGTATTATAATAAAGTGGAAGCGATTGGGAACAACAGCAACTCAGCCATGAAGTGGCAGGCCACATAAAAAGACAGAGCTGGGTCAGCGGATACTGAGGCCCATAATGTGCAGAGGTCACCAACTTTCTGTAGAGTCAATCGCTACAGAATTCCAAAACATGGCCTTCAGATTAGCTCGAGATCAATGCGCAGAGAGCTTCATGGATTGGGTTTCCATGTCCGAGCAGCCGCATCCAAGCCATACATCACCAAGTACAATGCAAAGCATCGGATGCAGTGGTATAAAGCACGCCACCACTGGACTCTAGTGACGTGTTCTCTGGAGTGACGAATCACGCTTCTCCATCTGGCAATCTGATGGACGAGTCTGTGTTTGGCAGTTGCCAGGAGAACGGTACTTGTCTGACTGCATTGTGCCAGGTGTGAAGTTTGGTGGAAGGAGGATTATGGTGTGGGGTTGTTTTTCAGGAACTGGGCTTGGTCCCTTAGTTCCACTGAAAGGAACTCTGAATGCTTCAGCATACCAAGAGATATTGGACAATTCCACGCTCCCAACTTTGTGGAAACAGTTTGGGGATGGCCCCTTCCTGTTCCAACATCAGTGTCTGACCTCACAAATGCGCTTCTAGAAGAATGGTTAAAAATTCCCATAAACACACTCCTAAACTTTGTAGAAAGCCTTCCCAGAAGAGTTGAAGCTGTTATATCTGCAAAGGGAGGGCCGACGTCACATTAAACCCCATGGATTAATAATGGGATGTCACTTAAGTTCATATATACATACATATATATATATAAATTTGATAGAATGAACCATAACAAATAAAACGAAACAAATAAGACAAACATTGTAATAGACTGGTCCCCTTGTAATGAACACTCTTTCTTACAAAGACGACATACAATAGATGCTTTAATACAAAGAAAGTCTTCACATAGAAACTGGTGTTTCTAAAAGAGAACATGCCACAGAGATCTGTTCATGCATGTTTCACACTGCCTACACACACTTTCTGAGTCATCAGTGTGATACAGCACAAGAGAACACCCTCAGAGACAAATTTCATTTGTTATCTTTTCAACACACCATTCATCTGCGCATTACATGTAAAATGTAATGTGCATATTAACGTGACTGAGAGACAAATCAACACATATGTGATTTTAAATGTGAAGCTAAAACTGCATGTGTATTTTTTTGTTTTTTGCGGACACACAGAGCACATCAATACACCAGCATTACTGTACATTTCCATGTCAACAACCAACCTGCTCATTCTCCCATGTGAACACAGGCTGATTCAAAATATAGTCTTCTGCTCCATTTCCTATTTAGTAAAGATGTCAGTTGGGCATTTGTGAGCAGTAACACTGACCAACGGCATGTGTCCAAAAGTCTATGCTGGAGCTACATTATCCACACTCCACACTGCAGTGACACATGCCTAGAGATAAGAATCAAGAGCATGTTACCCAATTAGCATCTTTTCTTATCCCTCATCACATATACATTTCAATTTTTTACATTTGCAAGTATCTAAAGCTACAAATAATTAAAACTCAAAGCTCACTTTTTTATTGGCTTAGCTCAGTGGGCAGAAACACTGCAGTCTTTAACTGTAAGATAACGTACTTAATGACCATAACCTGAAAGTACTGTACAACCTGAAAATAAGATGAGTAGTAGAATACATAAAATGTCAACCAAATATTTATTTAGACAGAATTTTTATTTTGCATCCCTAGCTCAGTCTCTCCCTGCCCCACTCTCACTCTCTGTCTCTGTCTCCCACAAACACACTGAAGTTTGTGAATAACACTTGCTTTCCATTCACACGCTGAATAAAAATACGATTGTCGTTAGCTGGAGCTCCTGTGAGGGACCTGGCTTTCAGGCAATCAAACACAGTGAATTCTTCAGCTTTGGATTTTTTTTTTTTAATTTTTTGTTTGACCTGGTGTTTCCTCAGATCAGAAGTGTTGTCCAAGACAGCCAAACATTTCACATTACAAAAATCATAACGCCTGTGTTGAATGTAGCAACACTTAAAGTGCTGACATTATCTCTCCATTTATCTCTATACTCTAAGTCTCTCAAGTAGCAAACTTGGGCACCAATTTATTTAATGTGAATTGGTACTATATAATTCAGTCGGTACCCCTAAAAGCACTGAATTTGTTACCCAAACCTCCCACACACACAGACGCAAACACATATGCATTATAAATATGCAAACATGGCACAAACTGTCACAAACACTTACACACAAAAGCCTCTGCTGGTTGGAGAATCATTATTATTCATCATCTACAGACATCTGTGCTGCACACCAATGATGCCATTCAGAACATTTGGAATGACAATGAAGCCAGTGTTTGAGACTTACAAAGTCAGAGTGGATGGTAGGGTGAACAACACACACAGGCAAACAGAAGAAGGTCCATTTACATAAAGACTTGCATCTCAGAGGAAGCCACAGGCATATATATATATACACACACACAAACACACACACACCCCTCCTACAAACCTTTCCCATATTCAGTCTCTCTCTGCATTTGGCCTTTCATGGCTCTTTATCATAGATTATTTCTTGAGAATTGATAAATGGCCATTTTCACCAAATTACAAGCACATACATTGCAACCTGCATTCATATATTTTTCAGCATGAGGGTTTATCAACAGTGACTGAGAGGTACCTGAGAGTGCAAAAGATAAGTGTAAATGGGATTGTTTTATCCTTCAAGTATGAAGGTGAGCAAGATCTGATCATCACTTCCTTTTAGGAAATCCACAAATATGCCTTTTGGCAATTAAAAAAAACAAAAAACGGATGTAGGTCCGTACAAGACAAGGATTTAATGAAAGTTGATTTCACAAAAATGGTCTGTAGAGTGGATAAATCTTAAGAGCCTGCCAAGCATTCTCATGAGGCAGAAAATAGAGCTTTTGGAAAATGATTATGTAAGCATGGTCAGGCTGAGTGGCAATAAAGTTAAGAAGATAACCTTTGTCTCTTCTAACCTTCTCCCTAATCACTCACGTTAAATCTCAGCACAGCTGTTCATGTAATACTGAATTACATGATAAGGTATGATCTGCTGCTGGTGATGGTACTGGTGGAAATAGTGCTATAAAAATGTACATTATACTGATTTTATGAAGACAATAGGTAAATATGGGGGAAGCCTTATGTTTGCATTGTCAGCAAATTAAAGTCAGTTAAAGGCAGTTAATCCTCCAGATTTTCATCATATCAAACTTTAGGGTTGCTAGATTTTGTCAACGATTGCTGTTCAGTTTATCTACACACAGTAACCGACTTGTTGTTGACTTGTTGCCTATCTACACTGTTACCACCTGTCAGGTGGATGCTTCATCTTAAGGGTAAGCGCTCACTAAAATGGATTTTAACAAATTGGTGCTAAAATCTGAGAGCAATAAGTCTTTCGAGTTCAGCTGAAAAATGTGAACGGAGCAACAACAAAAGTGTTTATGTTTTTGTTGAGTGTACAGTCTCATTTAAAGGCAGACATTAAAATGTGCATGAACAGGAAAACTTTTAACTAATATATTTCACCATGAAAGCAGGAATTCTTTTTTTGTATTAAAAGCTTTTTGAACACTAGATAACACCAGAATCAAAGTTCATTTTGTTGACATATTAGACACAAAGGTTTTGTAAGGTTTTTTTTCTATTACTCCATTAAACAGAAAATACTGTCAAGGGCTATGAAAAATGCATTTTTAGGAATGAATCAATCTATGGATGATATATGTACAAACGCACAAAAAATAAGTAAAAGAATTATATGTATTTTTAAAAAAATCCCATACCTCTTTAAAAAATTATCAGCATCGATATCATACATATTGTAAGAAAAAGTATAAATATAGCATTTACTGAATTTAAAAACTGGCACCACCCAGTCTTATTGGAAACAGTGTTCAGTTTATCAGGGATTTTAGGTTTGTACTTTTATGTCAAGAGCAGGTTAGGTCAGATTATCAGATTAGGGCCTTTATCAGCATGGACTGGTTCTACCTCTGAACGCTCACACACTGCAGAGACATGTCCCCACAGTCTTTATTGAACCATTCAACCACACATTCAGCCACCACGCTAACATAAAGGATCGTTAACTCTGCTGCTGATGTATTATTCAGCAGAAGCTCACTGCTCATTTGCCATTCAATTATTAAGGGGGCTGATCATGACATGGCTGGTGGTGCAGACATCACTGAGGGGGGACAAATATAAACCCAACCCCATGATAATAGCACATCATCTTAATGCAGGTGTGGTTGTGGATGTACACTGATGATCTGGATAGTTTGGACAGTTTTAACTCGGATTCAAAGTTGTGGATGCCCTTAAACAATGCAAACAAGAACTTTGCATTTCTTCACATATTGTACATTATTAGTGGTCATTAGTGTACATTAGTTGTGGTACATCAACATGGTTTTTCATGGCTAATACTAATTCTTAGTCTGCTAGTAGACCAATAATTCATATTTGGAACAAATATACAATACATTTACAGTAAAAATGGAAATCTTTACATTTACTCAAGTACTGTAGTTAAGTATAATTCTAAGGTAGTTGTGCTTGATGTGCTTTTTATAACTTTATAACTAGGAAGTGTGTGTGTGTGTGTACATGTTGACATGGATCCATTAGTCAGGCTGAAAAGGAAACATCAACCTATAGACCGGAGAAATAGACCAGAGAAATAGGTGGAAGTATGCAGGTCTGTAAGAATATGTGTATAATTTCTAGCCTTTTCTGAGAGGTAAACACACATATATACACACACACCATGCAGACTGCTGCCCGATACATTAAGGCATCATATCAACCTAAAATAAAGCAACATCACCTCCTGTCATTGTTCTTGTGTGTTTCTCTCCTCAGAGCCCTGTGTATGTTTGTTGGGATTAGAGAATACGGTCATGCTATTTTGTGTGAGCTGTCAGCTGCAACATTCCACCCCTTTGGGACGAATGGAACGCTGAATGTGGACCAGATCTCATCGTCCAACACTGAGGTTGGATCTCATTGATGATCTTGTGGCTGAATGGGAGAAAATCCCTGCAGCCATGTTTGTTTGCTTAGAGACCATAAATTCTCAAACAAATGAGTTCACTGATTAGTTGCAGTTGCTTTCCTTCAGTGTTTTTTTCATGGATGGTTAGGTCATCATCAGGAGGTAAACTCAGCACTTTGCTGAGATGTTTCAAATCTGTCAGTCATGGTAGTGGGGCTGGGCAATAAAATGGTCTCGATAAACAATCCAATAAAAACATTAGATCCATAACAACGGCAAACTTTGGGCGTTTTGTCTCGATATGGACTAACAGTCTATAACACAGTTGAAATAAGTGTGACAACAGCCTTTCTTTCTGCCTCTATGCTTCGCGGTTCCCTGCTGCCCGCTTTGGACAGGAGGCAGGATCAAGTTCACACACAGACAGTAGACTGCAGCTTAAAGCAGGGTCCAAAGCAAATATAATGAAGCAAACATAATTATTTTACTGGAGTCGTTGAGAACAGTGCTCATTATCCACAACTGCAACAAAAGGAGGACAGTATGATCCATTTATCAAACAACTGTTGAACAAGCAGAACATAAACGAAAAGAAAAAGAACATAAAGGAAATGTGACGGTCACTCTGCAAACAGTAACTTGCTGCCTCCTCTTAATCCACACCCAGTTTGTTTCACACAGCCGTACTTATTGCTGAAGTGTCGAAAGTCAACCCATGCGGCCCTCCACAGCTGGATAACGTGATGACAAGAAAGGTAACACAATGTCAATTATAAGGTTATACGGAAGTGGTTTGACTCTTAAGATGGTCTGCAAAATATGCCATCAGTCGGTGCCAACCAACATGGGAAAGACAACAAATGTTTTCATAATGGTTTCATACAGGTTTGTTTTATTAAGGCAGATAAAGCCTATGCGCAAAGTGAAATGTTAACATTTGCCAAGTCCTTGTATTCTTTTATCACAAAATGTTTGCACAGTTAAATGTTTCATTATGTTATGTCTTCAGGTTTCAGTCATTTTTAGATTACTCTCAGACCAACAGAAAATTATGTATTGTGATAAATATCAATATTGATCAATAAGGAAAATCATGATAATCTAAGTAACGCTCAAGTCCCAAGTCCTAAACTTTGAGTTCTGAGTCATATTTTGCTCTTCACCAAATGTAAAGTACAAAATTCCACATTTTAAACGACCTTCGTGACCATTCAGTCGTAGATTTTCGAGGTGAAATCTGCACCATGAAGTCCTTGTCAGCACCCATGCACTTTGCCATACAGATTACAGAGTCTATGAGGTGCACCTGAATGTGCCAGAAAGTGGTGCAGCACACCCACAAATGAATCACACCAAAATGCTGTAGATACTCTGAGCTTAGTTTATCACATCACTACTATATGTCATTAACTTGCCAGTGTGACGCATATCCTAAGTTTTACTCAGCAAAATAGAAATTTATCCTCATTTGGCATTTGATGGATGCTAATTTTGGACCCAGGGCATTAACATCGGTTGACTCAGGAAATGAAGGGAAACATTGGATTTTTTGCACACTCTTATAATAATTAACTTTTTAATCTTTGGGGCTGTGTGAAGGTATCAAGTATTTTCAAGTCAAAGTCCAAGTGAAGCACTGAGTCATCGATATTAAAGTCCAAGCTCGGTTATAAGTTGTTTTTTGATTTGAAAACTTTTTTCCTCTCTCTATCTCTCTCTCTCTCTCACTCTCTCTCTTTCTCTCTCTTTCTTTCTCTCTCTCTCTCTCTCTGAAGTATACCTCTGGAAATGAAACCAAACGCAACTTGTATTTACAAAAAACGTAACTAAATAAAACCAATTTAAAAAAGTTTAATATGCCATAAGCATATTCCAAACAACAACCTATTTCTCTTTTTGCACAAGAGGTAAATAGAGACCCAAAGACCCAGGAAGGAGATTCCAAAGCATTATACGAAATTCAAATTGAGCACTGCATCATTCTGTGTAAGTGTGCGTACAGCATAAACAAATATTGAATGAGCTGCTCGGGATTCAGTAAGTAACCAAGGTCTCAAGCAGCCAGGTTAAAGTTTACTGCAGTATGGGACAGGACGTCATTTACAGTATTTGTGTCTGTGTGTGTGTGACTTTGTTACATGTGAGGTGGTCTATGAAGTTCTTCTGTTACAACAGTGGCATCTGCATTCTCGCTGCGTCACCACACTGTCTCAGGGTTCTGCTGTGCGAGGACAAAGTCATCTCCCCAGGGTGACTTGGGCACGTGCACACTCACTCACACATTCACACATGCACACACGCACACACACAGTGCCAGCTACAGGAATACAGCTTTTGATGAATCATCCTGTTGGTCAACTTTTCTGTAAACATAACTTTCTCATTTGATGATTTTTTTCACGTGTTTGTGACATCCACTATTACAACTGAAATCTCAGTTTTTTGATGTGTCACTTTCCCATCTTATTTTGATTCTCATCTTGTTTCAGTTACTTCACTTCCTGCCCTAGTGTGTATTCCACTGTGTACCCTCCCCCCTCCCATTTAGTTTTACCCGTTCCTTGTTTTTCACTCAGTGACAGTTTGTCTTTGTACCTTATGTCGAGCATTCCAGTTTTCCAGGGTTTGTTTTTCCTTTTTTCAATTTTTTTTTGTTTGTTTTGTTTTGTCCCTTGCCTGCCTCTTTATCATGTACGTTTTTGTAACTTTGATTTTTGTAATCAAATCATTTTAACGTTTATTTCTGAGGCCAAACTTAAAGATGGTGATGTACTAGAGGTGTTTCTTATTTTCTGTCCTCCCTATTTACTCATATGACTGACTGCCAACTTTTGCCTGGATCTTAAAACATTAAAGGACCTGCGTCTGCACTGATTAAACCTCAAAAACTCATTAGTTAAAAAAAACTAATGCCATAGCTCATAGCTTAGATGTAATTCTACTCTGTGTGGTGGACTTCTATGCACTTGAGTTGACAAGCGATGGATCTGTTTTTTAAACAGAGTTCGGCGCAGTGCTCACTCCACATAAAATGAACCTGCAATTAAGTATAAATGAAACATGGCTTTTCACCATTCTACAACAAGAAACTACATACTATATATAGTATAAATACTATACTCTTACCACTGTATGCAAAAAAGCACCTCTTGACCTCAAGATGCTCGTTGAGCAGCCAGCTCAAATTTAAATTTCCATGTCTTGGAGTTGCAACTCAGCTTTTCAAATCACAGATGTAAGGTACAAATTTATACTGATTAAATTGTACTTAGCTACATTCCATCACTGGATCTTCTAAATTTTCGTGCAAAGATTTTAATTCTTACTGCAAATGTATATTGGTTCCAAATATGAGTTACTGGTCACTTTGATTACTAAAAACCAGTATTGGTACCAACCCTGAAATAAACATAGTGGTCGATCACTAGTATTTACACTATGTTACTGTTCACAAAGAGAAAATATTCACTTTTCCATGGCCCCACAAAATCTCAAAAACCCACAGAGACAGACAGGTCCATCCTCCCTCCCAATGTGCTTCAGCCTTCCTGACATTTTAACATTTAGTATTTGTTGAGAACAGAAATTATCTTTAAGAATTAAGGACTTCCAGTGCATAAATTAATCCTCACTCCAACTGTTAATCCATATCAAAGCAGTTAAACAGCTCAGCTGAAAAAACAGTACGTCTCCAAAACGCTCTCAAACACTCCAAGCCGGGCTCTGTGATGACATTACAGAAAACAGTTGGTGTCAATTCTATTCATGGTGTCAGCCAATGGGGAAACTTCAGCACTCGGCCAGCTGCATCGAGGGGGCAACTTCATGGCTCAGCTGCTCAATTAGTTAGTCGCAGGACAACTTTTGTGGGAATGTGCCCACTGTTGCAGTCCTGATCAACACTACCTAATAGCCATCACCCTTTCACACTTCAGTTCAGTCATTACACACCATTGTTCCCCAACAATCTGATGTTATCCATGCTGCAGTCAAGCCTGAACCCTGGCTAAAAGCCTTTCACTACTCCCCTTCTCTCCCCTTGGTGGGAGTATTCACTCCCTCCTTCTAAATGGATATGTCATCTTCAGTCTGGCTGCCACCCACTGCAGCCTCTCCCTCTAATCACACTTTCAAAGCCCCTCCCTAAAAAAAACAAAGGGCTGCTTTATCATGAATCCCCACATTATAACCAACACTGCACAATTTCATTTGACTCCAATAATGGAACTAAAGGACGATAGTTTGTTAGATGGATTACCAAGAGCCGAATAAAATTATATTTTAAGAACTCAACAAGAGGCGAGGAAGTTATGCTGTGTGTTTAGCAGAACAAATGGAGCTTTTCAGTGACAAACTAACCAAAGATCAACAAAACAGACACATCCACCTCTAATGATCATTTTAAACATGAAATTGATTTCGTTGGCCACTTGGCAGCAGTGGATATAAGTCGTGACAACAACAGGGATAAATCATTTCCAGCCAAAGAACAACATTATAATTCATTGGGAGTGCACCTAATGAATGTAAGGGCAACATTCTCAAATTGCGTTATATTACCGCCCTGGCTTGGCCTCTTCCAGCTCCTGAGAAAAACATCTGATTCTTTAACTGCTAAATACTCCACTATGTTCACCAGCTGGTCTCCAACTGTCTGCAATTTCATGCTGGCCAGGTAGTGCTCAGTGGCTTTTAGAGCTTTTTACTGAAAACAGCACTTGAGCAGGGAGAGTGAACCACAGCAGTACAGTCACGGGCTGGCTGATCGACGATGAGTTGACACTCACTGGCCAAGCTGAGCCGCCGATTCAGGCCATATTCTCTGTAGGTTTCTCAGAAAGGGTGACGCCACTGATGCTGTCACATTGTTTTCATACTGACATTTGGTACAATGGTGATAGCAGATTTGACTGGTTGTTTTAACAGATTGGTGTCTCAGCCCAAAAATGAATCTTGACCAGATAAATCCACAACCTAAAAACCAGCTCTGAGTATTAATTTGAAAACAGTATTTCAGTAAGTGAATCAGTCAGTGGCTGGTGTTAGGCTGCTCATTAGCCATCTGTTTACAGTAAGAAACACTCATGTCCTGTGTGTGTGTGTGTGTGTTTGATTCAAGAGGAATGTTTGTTTGCAGTTCTCCCTCAGCCCACCCTTCTGCTATCACTGTCAGGGTTACATTTACATCTGCGAAGAGCGCCTCCTCAGCCTCAGCAGACACAAACACAGAGAAACAAGAGAAACAAACAAACCTCTTTGGAAAAGAGACCACAGCAGCGTCCATTCTCCAACTAACTCTCTAACTCATCTTTATATGTACTTATCTGGACACAGAGGTGGAAGGAGCTCAACAGGGACACCTGGTTCTTTTTACTAACCTGTGTTTCAGACCACAACTACTGTCTATTAATTTCTCACCCACAATACAAATAAAATGGAGACTGGCATGTTTATCATCAGATTTTATGTAATTGTGCTTTATGTAAATCAGATAAACAATGGCAAGTACAGGCGTGGGGGAGGGGGTTGCTTGTGGATGCATTTTATCCTGTTGTGATTCAGGTGTGAGAAATAACCTTAACCTCGGCTAAAACTGGAGGAGCTGCTCAACGGAACTGGTCATAACAAAATAGTGGAGCAAAGAAAGAAACAAACTGAATATTTATTCGCTTTATACAGTCCAAGAACAACTAAAACATAGGGTATATCGTAAACCAGAATTACCGCCTTGCAGTTGTATGCCTCTGCTCACCAGTCAAGCTGCAGTTTACATCTGCGGCTGTCCAGACCGATGAAGTGACGTATTGAGACTGAAAGCTTTGTCACACCTGCGAGCAAAGAAGCTACGAATTCCAAAATGTGGATGCGGTGGACACCCAAGATCAGTGACACCTACCAGCAGATCATCTCAGCTGGCCACAAAAAAAAACAAAAAAACAAAGTTAAACAAACAAACAATAAAAACCCCACTCCACTCTCGAACTCTCAGTGGTCCCACTGACTTTCACCACACTTGCGTTTCCTCTCTAAGAACGTTAAATTCCTGATACAAAAAATTTGGATGGCAATAGTGACTATGAAAAGATATCTGTTCGGTTTTTTGAGCTGATGCTTTTTTTAATGTACTTGAACCTCTCTGTATCATTTTATAAAAGCAGGTGTACATTCAATAAATGGACCCACTGCATGTCTGTGTATCTACTTCCTCGTCATTTCACTCCAGCCCATTCCATGTTGTTTTCCTTTGCTGGGCAGGTGAACTAATGCCATATTTCACCTCAACACAAGCTGCTGCTGCTGCTGCTGATGCTGAGTAAAGCCCTCTCCCCTTTTCCTCTCATCCCTTGTATCTTTTTCTCTCCATCTCATCTGTAGATTTAATCTAGACTCTCTCTTCTGTCTTTAGCGCATTTCCCAGGAGGAAGGAAGAAGCTTTCAATAATTCATAGGCTGTCTGAGCCTCTTTTCCAGAAACAACCACTGCTGCTGCTGCCACTGCTGCTGTCTGTCTGCCACACTACAGCTACCTACCAGCACAGACTAGCAGCCAAGGGTACTGAAGGACTTTTTGCTAGCAGCTGTGCTCTACCAAAACAGGCTATAATGAATAGTGCTTTTTGTTGTGTGGATGGCTTACTTGGTGACTGTGAGCAGGATTTAGCTTTGCTGGACACATTTTAGAACAGAAAAAGCCCTCTGCTTTAAATCAAAGTCACAACTAATCCAGCTGGAGCACCTATTTTAGGACAATCAAATTTCTGGCAACACTTTGATGAAAATATGCTGTGCTGTGTTATTTGAGCTACACAGATGGAGAGGTTTTCTTTTTTCTTATTTTAGCATTTTGACTCCACCGAGGACACTAACTGCTAATTGCATAGTGTTTCTAAATGGACTTCCAGAAATAATCAGAGTGAGTGCCATTGTGATGTCTTTTTGGTGAGGGATTATTGAGAGAGTGAAATTAGGTTTCCAGTTAACAGTAATATTTTCTAACTACTCCTACAGATTTTTGTGTTTCATTTGTTACAGCCCTCTGTTTGCCTTCCAAAGAGTTGTTGTGGTGCTGCTGCCTTGTGTGTGTGTGTGTGTGTGTGCAGGTGATTGCTGGGTGGAGCCGATTCCTGCACACCTGAGCTGGCAGGGCGGAGAAAGCTACAAAGGGCCCTGCAGGCTTGTCTCACTCTCTCTCCACCTGGCCATTTGGACTGCAGCTTACACTCACACATGCACATTTTCTCACACATCCAAACATATGTTCATCCACCCATTTTTCCTGTAATAAAGTGGTTAAATGGTTCAGATCATGTTTGGCTCTCCTCGAGCCAGTTGTGACACATTATTTGTGATCAGGTTTTTTTTATTCCTACCAGTATTACAGGGTGAAAAACTAACAAATCAGAGTATATTGTATATTCATGTGACTTTTCACTGTATAAGTATTATCACGCAGGTTGTACAGTGGGTAATAAAATGTTAACAATGGACTTCCCCATTTTGAAAATGAGAGAGACTTATTTTTTTCACTACATAAAAAGGATTTATTACATGATAAACTGAAACAAGCACTAAAAGAATACAAGTCTACAGCGTGACTAGCACCTCTGTGTGGCTGTCATGAGCGTACTAACATTTGCTAATTAGCACAAACACAAAGTAAAGCAGCAGTCGTTAGTTTGGCAGGTATTAAATCCGACCTCATGGTGGAACTAAACAAAAAGTCAGGGCATCAGCAAAGTCATAATGTCTGTGCCATATTTCATATGATCTATCTCGTAATAGTGGCTACAAACAATGATGGCAGAAGAATATGAACAGTTTCTCTTCTAGCCAAGGCCATGACACCTTCTGCTATTTGAATCTATTTTATGTTATGATTTAGTCTTGCAGCTGCCTCCAAATCAGGTGTGCGAGTCATGATCAATGCACTTAAGTATTGTCATCTTATGTTTTGTGATGCTGCACCATTTCTCAAAAACACTACTTGCAAATATTTGTAGCAGACTAAATAGTGTGACGCAGACTAAATAGCGTGATGCAACGAGTAAAGCTAAGAACTATAATTGACAGCATATACAAACAAAAATCGACTTTTTTTTAAATGCAAAATTTTGGCCTTTCGTAATAATTAAACTTTACGTTTTCCTCTCAAAATAAAGTGCTCTGCAGCTGGAAAGAGCAAGAAGAACAAACTTAAAATGAACTGTACCCGACGTCATGACATATTTTACTTTACCAAACAAAAGCAGGTGATACAGCAGGTGAGGCCGAGTTATTTAACAAAGCAAATGTCAGTTACTTACATCATTTTAAAGTATGCTTATAAATTCAGCAGGGCTGAGGTTATCAGCTGGGTGATTCAGGTGTCTGATTGGGTTTGCTGTTTCCTGGTAGTGTCCCACAGTTTACTTTGGCCTTACACGGATTACAAATTGCAAGCTTTGTGTCTTCTTCGCTCCCGGTGAGGAATGTCCAACTAAAAACACGTTAGCGTGCTGCTGTGAAGTTATTGCTGTGTCGAAAGCATAAAACAGACCGGCTGATACAGGAGACTGACCGGCCCAGTGCGGGCCGAACACGCTCAAAACCGGCTGATTCCGGTCACTGGCTGGTCGATCGGTGCCTCTCTAGTGTGTTCTTTATATATTTACAGTTGTCTTAAAATTAGACTGAAGAAAGTTTTCGCAATGTAGTGAAATGTGTTGTACTGTATTGCCAGATTCTTGCCAATTATTGCCAGTCCTACTCTGTGTGTGTGTGCGACAGGTAATTCATGATATTTATGAGCTTATTAGTGTTTAAACATGACTGTACAACATTTTAGAAAAACACTGAATTAGTCCACCCTAAACTTTGGCAAAGCAGCTTATATGACTTACGTACTTAAAAGCAGAACTGCAGACTTGCTGTGACACTCGACTTACCTGGGACTTTAAAGGGAAAAAGGTAAGACTCAAGCTGACTCATACATTTTGAAAAATGCTCAACTGAATGTAGTTGTGCCTTCTGGAGCTCTGCCAAACTGTCATTATTCATTAAGAACCAGGATGTATGCAAAATCATCATAAGTTGCAGCTGCTGGCACGGGAACAAAATGAAGAACACTCTAAATTCAAATGAGACAAATTATTCTTTCATTATAAAAATTATGTTAATACAGAGCTGATTGGTTCATTTTTCCCCACTTCATATCCAGCATATTTCCCATTTTCCTCTCTGCAATCATGCAAAGGATTCTGATGCACAAAAAATATAATTATATGCTAGTTTATGGTTTGAGTTATTAAAAAAGTCCATTTTAATTTTTGTCGAAACTGATGTGATGTCAGAGAGGGGCAGCTTCACTGGCACTAAAAAGTTTGCAAAATATGTTTATTTATCACAATAACATTTTTCATTTCAGTCCATATTGATAATTAGTAATGATTTGTGTGTTGTGTTGTGTGTCTCAAATTACTTTTTTGTAATTGACTTTGAAAAAAATAATGTTATCGTAAAATAATGTTACAGTGTCTGTGCATCACTATGAAACTACTAAATGCCAATGCTAACATTACTCGCCAACAGCTGAATGTAAGCAGTGGCCAAATAATTGCAGCCCAGTCCAGCTGTTCAGTGAAGTGGTTTTCACCCACACCTTCACAATTTGCACCCATTTTTCTCACTCCACACTGCTTCCATCGTTGCTGTGTAACATGTTGACGGTGTAACCGAACAATACATCTGATTGGCTGCAAGCCCCTCGAAGCATCTTCCATTAGCAGGAGGACGTATTCATTCTGTGCTTTCACTGCGGTTCATATTTAAGAGAAACTATCGAACTTACACTGATATCTAACTACAGACATCCATCACAGTGCCTTTTGCAGAGCTGCACGGTTTGTTTGAAGTCTTGTCATCTGACATGTAGATACCCTGATTCATTACGCGCAACTGGTTGTATATTGTCCTCTCATAGACTCAAGACTTGACGTGGACACAGATTTAAAAAGAGCTTTGCTTTAAAGCCATTTCAGAACAACTAAGTGGAGCTTTAGGTGCATTTTTAAGAGGGTGAATCCAGAACAAAGCTGTAAGTGAGCTATGGTCAAATTTCAATTATCTAGACTAATCTTTCTCACACACACAGAGCAGTGCTCTGACTCCTTTCAGCAAAAGAAAGCTTGAAGAAGCTTAAGCAGGCATTTTACTCCCAACACTAAGTGAGCAAGAGTAGGCTACTCTGCGAATCTCTATTTGAATATGAGGCAGCTCCGTGCTAAAAGGGATTTATCTATGCCAGAGCATTTCCATGAATTCAAAATTTGTTTCCTACTTGGTGTGTTAGTCTAAAGGTCAGGCCACTCTGTCCTCCACTCCACAAACCAAACTTAATAAACGTGTCAAACAAAATGCAGCCTTTAGCATTTCAAATACTGAATGAACCTGAAGACTAATTAATTGATGGGGCATTCACTTATTGGGCAGATAACATTCCAAAAACTCACTTCTTTCACAGGTTATTGTCCATACTCAAACTCTTCTTTTTCCCATATCTGAGTACGTGTAGGCATTTGCTACACCACTAAAGATGAGTGTTCTCCTCTGAAAGTCAAATAAAACCTCTTGAACGGGAACGTTTGCTAAAAGAGGGGATGTCACCATTTCAAAATCTGCAAGCAAAAACAATTATGACTTGGTCACCATTTTTAAGTAATTTGTAGATATGTTACTGAATACTGTTACCGACATATGATTAAGATGTTCCCTGTTCCCCCTTTATAACTGTACTGATCAATGGGTCAAATGACTACATCATGTGAAAGGGCTCACTCACAGTGATGAACTTTGTAATGAAGTTCATTTGAATCTGCACCAACACTGTACTTCCCCTCCTTTCCCCTTTCATTTCATCTTGACTCAGTGGCCCACAAACCATCTGCTGCTGATGTTTCCAGTGGAAAAAGCTGTCATAAACCTATTGTTCACTACCTGCCTAATACCAAACAGCAGACAGACACAGGTGGGAACTAGCTGCTGGAGTATTTAACAGGATGGACCTACGTTCATCAGGTAGTCATAAACACAACTCTGAACAAATGTTAATGTTGCTCTGTCTGCTGGGTGTGCCAATAGGCCAGCTGTTTGCTAACACTTCATAGTGTGTCATAATATACGACTGACTGCAGCTGCTGTTTTTTACTGTCATTTACTGCTTTGCTCAGCAACAGGTGCGTCATTCTTGATCAAGTTCAGAAGGTGGTCATCATAAGGTGATAACAGGTCAGTGATGTGTTTACATAATGTTATACTGTTTTTAGGCATATGTGAATATATTTCTTGTATACCTTATGGAATAGACGGTATGAACAGTCAGACTATGTTCTAAGGTATGAGTATGCACCAGGGAGCAAAATTAACCAAAATTATCCGCCAAGCTCGCTAGGCTATCGGCCACACCGGTACTGGTACTTGATGTTGCATTCAATCAATCCTGGTCATGAGGATTTTCTTACTTTCCTTTGCTGAAATATATTTTCCACACCTCTCATCACATTCTTGTTTTTTCACCAAAGCATTTTTAGTAATAAAATGCTAAAATCATATCAATATCCCATTTCTTTCCACAGGCAGAAGATAGTTTCAAAGATTCTAAATATAAAAAAATCAAATCAAACTGATCTCTGCTTGTTTTACAAATTTCCTACAATCCAGAAATTGCACACCATGAAAACTAAAGGGTTAAAAACTGCATCTAAGTGCCCTCCAGAGCTAGAGCTGCAGTACATTTACCTCATAGGATTTATACATAACCTCTCCTGCCTCCAGTGCCAGGCCTCAGTGAACCAGCTACTAGTCTATTAGACTTCACAGATAGCAGTTCTAATTCATTTATCTGTCAGTTAACCTTATGCGACAGATTTGCACTCTCTTATCAGTCAGCAGCTTCATCTTTCATCCTCTCCATCTCTAAAGGCTTTGTCTCTCTCTCTTTCACTCCCTGCCTCACTCTCTCTTTTCTTTTGCAAATGGTTCCTCATTTTCCAATTGTGTTTACTTTTTCTTTCTCTCTTCATTTTAAATCTCTGTCTCTGAGTCCCTAGCTCTCTGCAGTCTCCATAGATACCCAGCCAGTGGGTTTTGCTCAGCCCACTGTAAGACTATCGTTCAAAGACAGACGAGATCTAGGTCAAACACACTGCTAGCTGCTGCGACTGCTCTGCTGGGCTCTGTGTTTGGTTACCGTATGCCACATTTGTTTTGAGTTCTGATTCACTTTTATTTTTTTGCTTTTGCATCTACTCAACAGAAATGTATTCCTATATTCATGCATGAAGCTGTGATTGGATTCATACTTTACTAGGAATATATCTTACTTTAAGCTGCACTAATCAGTATTCAGTCAATATTAACAATGGCTCAAATGACAAATGAGTAATTAAAGACCTAAAGAGAATTTTCACCAACTATGCAGTTTTCACTCAGCCTAAGCACACACACCTGTAGTTTGGCTAATTTGTTCTGAAAGAGGAAAAAAAACAATATATGGTTTCCTTTTAGCTCTGGTGTAGCTCATACTGACTGTTCATGCAAAGAGCTGTAAACATCCACGCTTATAGATAAGAAGTAATGAGGACTGCACAATATTGCTAACATTAGTTGCCGTTAGCTAATTACAGTGGCTCAATTAGCTGTGTAGCTGGCTAACTGTCCCTGCCCTGGGCCTGGAAGTCTCCTCCTCCTCCCTGCATCCCTAACAAGGGAGTTAGAGGTGTATACAGCTGTAGCAGTCCATTCAGACTCAGCCAGTTAACAGGACCACCAGCTGTAGCTGCTAATTGAACTAACTAGCTGCACGGCAAACTGAGCTGACAAACTAAGCAAGGAGTAAAGCTGTACGTCCACCAGAAAACTAAATGACAGCGTTAAAACCGGTATCGAACAGTAGCCTTTTTCAATAATTTACTCCCCAGGCTAGTTAAAATACTCAGCTAACATCATCCATGACAGTGGAAAAAACCCAGTTTAACAACTTATCTTACAAGTTAATTAATTACATGATGATGTTGATGAAGTTGTTGATGGCTCACTTAAAGTTTCGGTGTTAATGGAGGGTTCACCTCTCCAGAAATGAACGTCACATTACAGACACTGCAGCAAGTCGAGTTTTGAAAAACATAACCCCACTTGCAGGGTTGACATACTCTCTGTTCCTCTCGACAGTCAAAGTTACTCTCTCACCCAAATAAGCTATCATATACTGACGGAAGGTTAACTATGGGGCTGCATAAAAGGCCATAATAAAATAAATAAGGATTTTTTTTAAGCAATGAATCATTCCAAGATCCATAGTTCACCTGTCTACTGCACAATATCTGACAGATAAAAGTTGCAGAGTAAAAATACATCCAACATTTCACTCCAAATTGTAGGCAGAAAGTAGCACAAAAAGGAATACATGCATACAGTATACCTTTATTTAGAGAAATACTACATACTATTTTGATAAGATGATTCATATTTAAGTTGCAACTGGGCCACAATGTCCTGCTAATTTATGTATGAGCTTGTTTCTGTCAGTTGGGACCAACATATGAGATTGATGCTCTCTCAGCTAAGTGCTGACTACACAGTTCTGCTCTGATCATCAATCCAATGGACAGCTTTAGTGAGGCCAACCCAGAGCAGCCTCATTATAAATCCATAGAAAGAAATGACACAGCTGTTACTATTATTAGTACATAGGCCCCCCCATTGCATCGCTCATGACTCCTCGGAGTTTAATGTCTGAAGGTAGGTGAACTAAAAATAGCTGTCCCCACACAAACACAAACCCCACTCACACCAACCCCTCTATCAGTACATCGGCAAAGGCATCAGGCAGTGATAAAAATCGGTCTGCCTGAGGACAGTTCAAGCTACGGCTTTTAAAATCAGCACAAACATCACTAAAATAAACCAGCTGACAGGCATTAGGATTTCTGATGGCTAATAATAAACCCTGTAAGGATTAAAGGCTTCACAATATGCATACTCAGATGGCACTGTTGTGGAGGTCACCACATTAGATTATACCACACATCTGTAGAATGGTATTTTGCCTGTCTGCTTTTCTATTTTATTTGAATTAATCTATTTATGTTTTTGAATGACTGATTGATGATGTTATCGTTTGAGGGCGATGAGGCTATATATACACAGGGTGTGTACACTGATGGGCGTTATAATTTCTGTGTGAAGACTGATAACCATCGAAACAAAAGTGTGTCAACAAATCAAACTTTACCACAACAGCAAAAGATGTGAGTACGGAGAGCAGCAGTCAATTAATTCGTTTAAAAAGAAACTATATTTTATATATATATATGTATATATATATATATATATATATTATTTTTCTAATGGCCACACTGTTTAAGTAACATGTGATTTCTGAGAAGTGAAGAAGGTCATACAAAAACACAGCTCGCCAGGTCTACACTCCACTGTTCCAGTGAGAGTGGATCCTTACACAACAGGTGAGGTCAGAAACAGAGGCACTAGTGGCACAGCACATGCAGTATTTCCAGTAAGCTTCGGTCACGCTATGCGAGTCTTTTACTAACATCAGATGGCAATCATTTCAACGATGCTTCTGATAAACAAACTGTACCCAAAATGTGAAGCAGCAGACAGCAGACGTACACAGCTACAGATAAACTGTGAATACGTTGGGCCGCTTAGAGGCTACAGAGACAGATATTTTCCTGAAGAGTTGGTGGAGATCAAACAAGAGCTAAAACGGAGCTAATAGTGGACTTAAACTAATCAGATGGGCACAAACAGATCTACTAATGAATGCTTATTGTTCTGTGTTTTTGCCAGATGTGTTAGCAAACTGTCTGACAACATGTTGGTGCACCTCGTTCTGCTACCCGCATTGATTATTGCCAAATAATTAATGAATGCAGCTTTAAGCTTTGGTTAAAGGTATACTATGCAGGATTTGTCGGTTGTTGTTTGTAAACATACTGTTCAACGGTGCAGTAAGAAAAATCTGAACAAAGATTATTGATTTTCAGTCTCAGGTCATTAAATACAGATGCCTTGGGTTGAGACGCTTGATCCACTGACCCAAAGCATCGGCATTTGACCTGTGAAGGAGACTCAACAACCAACTATCTTTATCCAGAATCGCTGCCAAGAAACACAGCAAAACAATAAGGACATACAGGCCAAGGACAGGGTCTCTCTATTTTAGGAGTCCTGTCCTTCCACTCTGTGTCCTCACTAAGTTCTGGTTCAGTTACTAAATACGAGACTCTACCAATATGACATATTAAAGTCAATCTGTTCTTTGTACAACTAATCTATAGTGTCTTCTGCTGGCCTGGAGTAGATAAACTCAAGTCTTACTCCATCACACATGTATCTCCGCTCATGTATGGAGACTGCAACGTTTGGACAGAAAGTCCGCATTCAAACTGCAGGGATGGATGAAAAACTAACTCGCAGTCCAATTTCTACAGATCTTTCAACTGGACCTAACCACCTGTTATCGCAAATTGAAAACTTCCATCACATGAAAACAGCCATGCTATCTCCATGACAACTAAGCAAATTCAGTGTGCTGAGGAAGCTCTGGAAGCAGATGAAATCACTGGGAAGATCTAATAAGATAGATGTGCATGTGTGTGTGTGTGTGTGTGTGTGGACCATTTATTAGACACAGAGGGTCTAATGAAAAGAGACTCAAGTTGCATTATGCAAAATGTATGATTCAGTGGTCTCAGCTTCCGTTGATCAATTTTGATCAATTGGTTTTTAAAATATGTCTCCTACAGTCCCCAACTTCATGGAAGTGCAATTTTGAATTACCAGAGTACCCCATAAGCAATTTAAGATGCTGTCACAAGAACACTAAAAACATCTCTATAAACAAGGTGTTATTATGCTATCTGAAATTAACATAAACCATAACTAAAGTGGAAACAACAAAAAAGTATATCATATTTCTATATATATATTACAATTATACAACAATAAATATTCATATGCATTACAAAGTGTTTTTCCTCATTTTTCAGTTGATTTTATATTTTATTATATTTGATTTTATATTATCCTCCCCTTTTTGCAGCTATCATAAAAGTAAAAACTTGATTACCTCATGAGAACACACCCTGAGATTTAGTACAATGCACAGGCCTTTTCAAAACTGAAGCTAAACATAAAGTGGGATCAAACAACTGTTGTTTATCCCCGAACAACAACCTGTTTGACAGCACGGACACACAGTGAACAGGCTCCTGCTTCCCAACAACAACCCGGCAGTAAACCTGCGCCAACATCATTATCATGCTCCTTATTAAGCTCACTGCGGTGTTACCGTAACGTCTGATGGTAATATTTGCAGACAAAAACAGGTGCTAGTAGACATAGCCCAAGAATTAGAATTAGCGAGCAATGGAGCGGCGGAGGAGTCTGAACCTACGCCCGTCTGCGCTCCAAACACATGAACGACCAAACACGACTGTTATGCTCCTTTTTTAATGAAATTTTATAAACTGTCATGTGAAGAAATGCCTGGGCTTACCGGTCCCCTCCTCTTCAGAGAGATATTCTTCCACAGCAGGAGATGGAGCTGGTGCAGGAATCCCATTTTGCCTCCCACTTCTGCTTCAATATGTCCTAAATTTACCAAATTAGCATACCGGCGGTGGCCTGTGACTGAATTTAAAAAAACGGGGAATTTCTATACCGATCCCAGGCATCCCGTCCGAGCCTGTAACGGTAGTGAAATGTGTCGGCCTTGGCTAATCTTTAATAATACAAGCTTATATACTCAAGTGAATGCTTTGTTTTCCAGTGACTGGCGGTAAAAGTCGTAACGCTGTTTGTGTCCCATCTGTCATCCTCCGTGTGTCGGTGAAGCACCGGTTAGCTTCTCCCGCGGAGTCCGTTCTGCTTTACAGTGCAACGTTCTGAGCTGGAGCAGGAAACCAATGGAGATACCGTCATGTCAAGTTAACCACAGTAATATGTATGCTTCCGGTCTGGCCTTTAAAAACAAAAGCCCTCCCCTGCATTTACCATTAAGGAAGCCGTTCAGTCGGTGACCAGAGCCGTGACCAACATCCTATGCCTATCCCTGCAGGCAAGTTCCAACGCCTGGTAGAAAGACTGAAACCAGCAGAGAGGAAGTTAGCAAAGTGTGCATTCAGAATACTGGTAGTAACTTAGCCCCTTTGCTAGGACTGCTAGGATTAAGCTCTAAGCTTGTGCTCTGTCTGCTGTGTGGTCAACAAATCACTTGGTCCGATCTGTGTGTTGTTCTATGTGTCGATGTCAGTGTGCTGTGTAAGGGAATTCTTTTACTTCTCCCTCATCTTTCTTTAGGTTACGGGTTGGCCTCGGTCATCAGCGTTGTTCTAAAATGTCAATGGGAGACACCTGGGTGTCTGCCACCTGGAGATAGTGGAGGGGCAGGTGATACCAAGGCCTTGATAGTGGCAGATGATTAGATGCTCACTGGGCAGGCCTTGACTCTGTGTGTCCCACTGTCCTGTTTTGCCTGTTTCACCCATGAAATAGATGCTCATTGCTTATCTTCCTTATCCTTTGTTTTGGGCTGTTTGTAGCATACTGTTTTGAGCATTCTCTAAGTTGTATAAATGACTAGTGTCTGGGTTTCTCAGGTCAGGACTGGGTGACATCACAACTGCACTGATGGCTGCTGATTCTCCTTGAGCGCTCAAAGTTCAATAAATCTTTCAGCACAAGACATCCAGGTCCAACATCATTTCTTCAACACTACAGTACTGAGATTTTCTCCCTAACATGCTACAATTCTACATTAGTCTTTCACTCCAGTTTGTTTCTGTTTAATTGAATTTCAGCCAGTCGCAGTAATAAATTTGCCAAGCCAGGTAGCTGTCAGCTAGTCTATCCTTATATTCATGGAATATACATTATATTATGTTTTGGTCCAGGGTTTTATCAAAAATAATAACATAGCAGTGAAGATTTTGTTCATTCACCATTACATGAAGATAAACCCCTTAGTTTTAGATTTCTGTCTAAAACACCGTAGTTTGTGGCACCACTTCAGATAATTATAATACTGTCCCTTAGCTGTTGTTCACAGCTCTTCTGTTACACAACTGTATAGGACACCACGAGGGCAAAGATAAGCTTCTATGGAACTTTATGCATCACACTCAGGATATACTGAATTGGACTCAAATGTGAGACAGCAGAGGAGGATGACCAGAAGTACAGAAGTTGCTCAGGAGGTCGGCCAGATGCCAGGACAGATGGACTGGCAGAGCTACTTTGGATAATGGCAGCGTAGGCAGACCAGCTCTGGAGGATGTCCAGATGGGCGAAGCTGCTGTGTAGAATGACCCTGAAGCTGAGAACGGTGATGGGACCAGAGGCAGGACCTCTCTGGAGGTCGGACTGCAGACTGGCAACAGTGGGCTAGCAAATGGGAGACGAGTAAGTGAGCCGAATGAGACAGTAAAACAAGAGGCACACCCAGAAGCTGGTAACAGTTACAGCTCAGCAGGAACAGTAGACGGATGCAGCACGGGCACTGGAGACTGCTGCAACTCAGGCTCAGCAGATCTCTGCAGCCCAGGAACTGTAGGCAGCTGCAGCTCAGGAACGGGAGCTGCTGCAGTACAGAGCTGGAGGTCTGGAGTGGAAGCTGGGCTGGTGACTGTCTGTATGAAATGGGTGTTGTATGAGTGAATGAGTAAAGAAGCTCCACAAACAGCAAGGCTAATGATGTAGATGGGAAGTGTGAAGGTCAGGTGACTAAGACAGAAGGGAAAGGGGTTATCGCAGAGTGGACAGAGGAAGGTGGGAAAGCATGAGAGCATCCGGTGGATGAGAGAAGAACGGCAACGATGACAAGAAAATGAGAGATGAATGAGAGAAAAGAGAGCCATCCATCCATCCATTTTCTATACCGCTTACCTATCAGGGTCGCTGGGGGAGCTGGAGCCTATCCCAGCTGACTACAGGCGGGGTTCACCCTGGACTGGTCGCCAGTCAGTCACAGGGCTCACACACAAAGACAGACAACCAAACATGCACACACTCACACCAAGGGGCAATGTAGAGTAGCCAATTAACCTAATGTGGCCACTGCACCTTGCCACCCGAGAGAGAGAGCAGTACATATTCATATATGTACATATTACTTTTTACCTGTGCAGCATGTCTTTGGCCTGCATTTAGTCACTTAAAAGTCATTTAACAAAGATGCAGAAATGAAAACAATGATTATTATTCTGTAAATCTGCGTTGGCAACGCCTCTATAAACTGTTTAAAACTGATGATCTGTTGTAATGGTACTCTGTTGTCAATGAAGTTTTAAAATAAAGAAAAGAAAAAAACCTGGTAGCGCAGGCCTACATCAGGGACTGTGGAGTGGGATCTCACAGTCAACTGTTTGACAGTGTGGTGTCTGTAGAAGCGCCATATCCTGTGTACATCCTGTGAACTGTGGTGATTCTTCCATCTCATCATTTCATGAAGCGGGTTCATTCTTACTGGCCTTGCATGAATATAGCCTATTGCTAGTGGCCCAGTTCTTTTATTTATAGATGTGAGCCTCACACTTCATGCCCATCATGACCCAAGTTCAGTTATTCAGTACTCAGCTGCATCAAGCCTCAACTTTATGTGGCATTTTTAGTATGCCTAACAATATGCCAGTATCAATTATTTGTATTGCACACTCTTAATACAGATGTGTTTTGTTCTACCACAGAACTTTGATGTAACTTTGTTTTCCTCCAGCATGACAGTATATCACTGCATATGGGTCAGGCTGTGCTGACTGGCAATACCTGCTGGGAATTTTATTGTCTAGGACACAAGGTGCAGCTAGACTGACAGATGCCCAGTGACAAGACCATCTGAGGAGGAGACAGTTCCCTCAACACCTTTGTCAGTGAGTCCGAAGCAGTCAGACAAACAGACAGTCAAACAGCTGTCATCAGTAAATTTTCATTAAACATGCTGTAGTTATATATGCTTCTCGACTTGAGTTAAAGAGATCGTGGACTTGCTGCTGGGTGAACTGGACGGTGGGTAAATGTTTAACTGTATAGAATGTATCACGATTCTGAAACAGTGGATGTTCATTCTGCATGTCACTTCCGGCTTGTTTTATGCAGTTCACCTTTGTGCCACCAGGGAGCACCAAAGCATTATTCCTGAGAAGCTTTACCATTCCCAGATCAAATGAGATTCTTGTGATGTGCTTCAACGTTCAGTTCAGCCAAATTACAAAATTGACTTGCCACTAGAGCAATTCAGTCACGTGATCTTTTTGATTTGTCCAGGTTTTGAGATACCTACCTCTGAGCTTTCTAGTTCCATTCACCTCCTGCATTCCCCTCAATTGTTGAATTGTTAAAGGCAGGTCAGAAAATGATCTTTGAAATTTGAACCAATAACAGCAATCATTTTGTCACATCAGCAGATCTCTGTGTCCACTTTCTATAGCTCCTTCATGGGATAAGATGCTCCTCAGCCCTGAATGTCCTAGAGGTCCCTCTGGGACCTCTATTTTATATTTATGTGGGGCACTTAAAATATTGATATGCTTAGCTAAAGTTTATTGGGAAAAGTCTTACTGCTGCCACCAAATCAGTAGTAGACAGTTATTTTGCAAGGAGCATTTGTTTGTTTGTGTTTTTTAGTCTACGAATGTCACCATTGACCTACTGGTGGAATTTATGTTCATTGGCTATAGCTTAAAATCTGTCTGAAAAATGAAAGTGACGATGATACCCTCTGTGGTTATAATAAAATCCACCATAAATCAGCACCTTTTTTGAACAAACATTACCCAAAACAAAAAACAACCATTGTGAAATCATCTGTTATAAGTATTCATAAATTAAGTGGTTCCAGCATGATTTTCTTCTAGCTGCTGGTCTGCACCATGGAGTGAAATGAAAGCTGTCGCAGAAACCTGGATATCAAGCATCCTTCCTATACTAAATTATTTTCTTCCTATTATATTATTTTATTATGAACTTTCCCATTTGAAAATGCAGATCTTCTGTTTAAATTTATGTGCTGCTGTATGATATGATAGATAAGTCAATTACGTTCGTACTTAATTAAGGTAAGAGCAATCCTGTGAATGTTTCATTTCTTCACAATATGTGGGTTAATGCATGGAAGCTGGAGTACCCAGAGAAAACCCATGCTCTTGGAGAACATGCAAACTCCACATAGAAGGGCCCAGATAAGCAATTTATATGATGGTGTGCCTGAAGTAAGCCCAGTGGCTTCTCTTTTTTCCTGTGGTTGACAAGTTTGATTTCAAGAGCACCTTGCAGTTTGTCCCAACCTTTGTCATGTGTCTTTGTCTGTAAATCACTACAGATTTCCTAGTGAATTTCAACCCAACTTGCAATTTTAATTGATTTCATTGAAAATGACCGCTCATGTCACCATGAAAATGAACAGCAGTGAACTTTATATTGTGATTCCTTCATAGCAACAGCATGAACACACTATAGTCAGAGAGATAATCATTTTTAAAAATCAGCAGTAAGATGATATGTTAACAATGTAGGTGTGTCACTATAGGATACATGTGACCAGCTGATGACTTCTAATGACAGCAACAGACAATGACAACAGGATATTATGAGTGGGTATGTCTGAGAGGGGTAAATGACAGGATGGTATGAGAAGGCTCATGATAATGAGGGACTGCATCAGGTCATTGCCTAGAGTATGATAGTAGATAGTTGAAGTGCTAGAGGCGAAGGCAACTGGATGTCCTTATGATGTTGAAGACGTTCCACCTCTCATCTGAAAGCCTTTTTCACTTTTGAGATCGAAGGGGAAATCTAGCTATTTAACCTCTCGTGGGGTGAGTCGTTGTCCCATTTCATTATGTGTGTCATGAGGGTCACACGAGGGATGGTGCAAATGGGGGTTAAACTGCACTACCAAACCAAACTGCATTATAGGAGGCTGAAAGTTGGTGTCGTAATCCACCACTTCTGATCAAAGATGGTTGTTCTATCTGGACATAGATGGCTTCTTTCACACCTCTCTCAAACCATCGATCTTCTTTGTTCAAAATGTAAACATTTGAGTCCTCAAGGGTGTCCCTTATCCTTGAGATGCAGATATACAGCCAAGTCTTGTCTAGATGAGCTGACTCTCCTGTGCTGTGCCATGCGTCTGTGGAGTGGTTGTTTGGTTTCCCCTATGTAAAGGACGAGCACTCCTCACTGTTTTTTACGGCATATGCCATGTTGTTTAGTTTGTCTGTAGGTGTTTTGTCTTTGGGATGGACCAGTCTTTGTCTGAGGGTATTGCTGGGTTTGAAGTGTGTCGACATGTCGTGCTTTGAGAAAATCCTTTCTCAGACAACCCGCCTCATAGAGAACAACAATGATTTCCGTCTATACTGTTCATCAGTGGTTGAAGTTTGGTGTTGTTTTCTGTGTTTCCTAGTAGATTAGGCAATGACCCAGTTTGGATAGCCACACATTTTTAACGCTTCCCTGATGTGTGTGTGTTCCATTTCTCGTCCCTCTTCCTTGGAAGGAACACTCTCAGCCCAGTGGTGTACGGTCCTGATGACTCCAGGTTTGTGATCCAATGGATGGTGGGAGTCAAAAAGTAGGTACTGGTCTGTATGTGTGGGTTTCTGGTAGACCTCAATGTTCAAGTTTCCATCGTCCTCAATGAGCACCATACAGTCCAGAAATGGTCATTTATTTCCCTTAAGATCCCCCTGAGTGAATTTAATGTAATGGTCCAATGGAGTTCATGTGCTCAGTGAAGTCCTCTTCTTCTCTGGTTTTGATTTTGACCCAGGTGTCCTCCACATACCTAAACCAGTGGCTAGGTTTTGTTCCTCTGAAGGAGCTCAGGGCTTTGCTTTCAAGCTCCTCCATGTAGAGGTTGGCCACAATGGGTGACACCAGTGAACCTCACTCCTCAGTGACTGTGATACATGTGAAATCTTGAAAAAGGACCCTACAAGAAACTACAAGAAGAAAGTCATAGATTGTCTAAAACAACTGGAAAAGGACAAAACCTACTACCTTCGGTCGGAATAAATAACATGTGACTGTCAAGCTCTAAATTATATCCCAAACACAGTGCAAATTCAGCAGAGAATCACTCAGAAACACTCAGGGTCTGGCCTACATCTAACTTGAGTGCTGTAGGTGTTTCTTTTTTTTTTCTTTTCTTTTTTTCAAACAGTGTAGTGGGTAGTTATTTTTGGGTGTCTCTGATCTTGAGCAGCACATGAAGGTAGCACGCGGGGGAGCGCAGCGTGTTGACGTCACAGACTTACGCGCCTCTGCTACAGCTCAGCAGAAGATACCACAATCAATCAGCCAGTCATCGGTGTGTGTCCATGTTGCAGGTCCGCGTTGGATAGCAGATGTCCTGCGGCAAATACAGAGGCGGGTCCGGATGATCGCTGCTGCTGCCTGCATCGTCTTCTAACCTGTTCCGGTTCCCTTACTGCTGTCGTCTTTTATTTCGTTTTTCTCTGAGTCCTCTCCTCCCTGAGCTCCGGGGGATGGGGGAATGATCAGCACCGACTCCCCTCCTCCTGCCTCTCCTCCTTCAGTCGGCCTCCGTGTCCCCTGTCAGTCGTCGGAGCTGTGGCCAGGATGCGGGCCCCGCTGCTCGGCCTGGCTGCGGTGTTTGCGGCCGTGTTGGCGCTGAGCACCTGCTTGACAGGTAAGTAGGTGCTGCTACCTGCTGACATGTCACATGCTGTTATTGTGTAGCTGCAAAGGGCCAACGGGACTACCTTACATCACCCTTTAACTCTTTCTAACATGCACAGTGAAATAATCATCATGTTGCTGATGGTACAGGGACCACTGTGTGCTCCGGCTCGTTGTTTCTATTCATCTGAACTTCTCATTCACCTTGTGTGGTGATGTTGCGCTATCCTGTTTGTTTCCATATTCTCTCAGGGCCCTTCAGTGTTTCTTTGGTACTAATTGACCTTATAATAATTGGTAGTGTTTAGTAGTATTGATTGTAAGTATTTAATGGTACAAGGAGTGCATGATGACCTTATTGTGCCTGGTTTTATTTCTTTATTTCTTTTGTTATCAGTGTTATAACTGTAAAATATTTAGGTAGAAAAGCAATATAAGAAAGACAGTTAATAGAGTCCTAAGAGACACAAAGAGTATTATATAATAATTTATAAAGAAAAAGTCAGAAAATTCAGAAAAATGTCATTTACTGCTAGTCCATGGTTTTATTTTCAACCTCTTTTGTCTGATAATTTTCTGCCGAAAGACTAATCAGTGAATCATTTCAGCTCTAGATGAATCGAAAAAACGGGCATAATCATTGGTTATCTTAGTCACAACCTCATTAAAATGTAATTGGAAGAAATGATTTATAACTGAGATCTGGCTGCGTGAGGATAAGTTACTTTATGTTTACGTTCAGCCCCGCTGAACGTTTTCTTTACTGTATTTTGTGAATGTGTGGAAGATTCTAAGACACAGACTGTTTACCCTGATGAAAAATTCCCAGAATAATACTACAGCACGCATTAGTGTGATCCTACGTTTATATGACAACCGCAAAACCTCATAGTCCTCACAGGAACATTTAGTGTTATGAGACAGGCTAGAATTATTAAATTAAAGAATGTTTAAGCCGGCTGTTTAAACACATTGAGTCCTAAAGAAATCAAGAGATGTGATGGTTTTTGAGTAAAGTGCTTTTCAGTCTGAAGCTGTGGTGCCTGTGTGTCAGTGCAGTGATGACCAGGGCATGTGGATAAGCGCCACGGTGGCTCCAGGCTTTTCCACCCAGTGACGTGTGCTGTTGCGTCTCGCTTTGAGACCGCATGACAGAAATGACATTATGCTGTGAGATGGGAAATGGATGATCCAGTGGTAGACAAATGGAGGGAACACACTATCTCAAGGGTGTGTCATTGGGTACTCTGGGGTCGTAGCTTCAGATATCGTAGCAGAGGTGTTGGCTGTGGCCTGGTTGTCCTCACAAACACATTCCTGCTGTCAGAGATGAATAGCTTTCCTTCACAGACTAGAATGACCATTTAACATCACACAGTTTTGTTCTGAGGTGCACACAAACCCTTCTTATATTTTATTCATCATGAAAAAGGCTGTAACATCGTCACATCGTGATGCAAACACGCCCATGCTCCTTTTGTTGTTATACTCTTGCCTAGGGATCAACCGATATGTTCTTTTCAGCTGTGATACAATCATCAGTAACAAAAGGAGACTGATATTTGGAACCAATATACATTTACAGGAAGAATAGTAATCTTAGTGGCAAATATTAGAATAACCAAAGTGCAATTTTGAGGTGCTATGGCAGAGGCCTTTTTTACGCCTGGCATCAACATGTGTCTTGGCTGGCTTGAGACAGCTTTAAGTCTGTCAGTTCACTCATTAGAATGCAGCTCCACCACATGCGTCTCCAGTGAGCACTTGTGATCAGATCTTACTTCCCGGTTCTGTATACAAATAAACATGCACATCATTTCTGTCCAGAATCTCTAATGATGTATGCGCAATCAACTGGTGTCACATGCTGACATGCTGACCAACAGGAAAGTCACTAAGATGAGCCTCGAACATTAGTCAAAGAAACAAGCTTTTTTGGTTTGTTTTTTTTTAAAGACCCAGTTCATTCAGTTAAGCAGGGTTTGAGAGGTAGAGGTCTGGGTCTGTAGCTTGGCTGCCGTCCCTAGTGAGCTGAAACCACGTTTCCACTCTGCTATTAAACCACACATAATCTGATTAGGGCCTGTGTTGTGTAAAGGAGGCTGCTGCTGCTGTTGACTCAGTTTCTTCGACGCTCTGTACTGCTGCTCTGCATGGCTTCAGCAAGATAAGAATGCTCTGCTTAAAGAGACAGTTCACCTGCGAATCAAAAAAACTCGATGGCACTTCGCTTGTGGTGCCAAAAAAATACATTTGAAAAGCTCAGTGGCAAAGTCTTTTACCAGAAATTATGACCTGGTTGCTCAAGATAATCGGCAGACCTTGATGGGAGCAGTTTCATGTAGGGTTTCTTTTCTTTCTGCATCACTGTGCAGAAGGAAGCATGTATATACTCATGGATGAGAGGCTAACTGAGCTGGCTAACATTGCAGCTCAGCTGAGGAGGATACCATTAATGTTTACATCCCACTGTGTCCCACTGTATCACCTCTCACTATGAGTAGATTCCTGTTTCCCCTGGACAGTGATGTAATGTAGTTTGCAGTAGTAAGAAAATATTTCATTATGGGGTGAACTGTCCCTTTAACAAAAGGCCATTTCACAGGATGGCGTCTGGCTAAAAAAGAAAAAGCGAAAAGTTAAATAATGTCAGTAATGTCCTGCGGTTTAACGTGTTCAACATCTTGGCTGTGTTCACCTGGTGCTATCAAAGCAGCAGTAAAGCTTTTTGAATAACACTCTGATTTACATTTGGGAAAGGTCTCCTGCTCTTAGCCGTGCTGGCAGCAGGCTCTGCGCTAATGTCCATTTGTCTGTCTGCCTGTCTGTTGTGAGCAATTAAAATTTGTGCTTTTGAGGAGTAAGTCTTGGCATTACATATTCAACAGGTAATTTGTCATGTCAGGATAAACGGATTTCAGTGGATTGTCTGCATGTGTTAAGTTGGACTGGTGAATCGGGACTTTTTAAAATAAACTCCTCGCATAAAGGTTTTGGCAGAATTTGGCTGTGAAAGTAGCTGATGTGTCCAACAGTCACATCCATATATCTCTTGCTTGCACTGGCCAGAAAATATTTCTGTCGGAAACTCTTCATTGTCCTGAGTGAGTGAGTCTTCGGTGAGATCGGGATCCGTCAGGCAGAGGTGGCCTCTCTTCTCACTCACTCACACTCTCGCTCCCAATCTAGATTTTTTTTTAGGACATCTGTAATGATTACCTTGACCTAGATTTTCAAATCAAGTCGGAGATTTCTGGCAGCCATCAGCTCATTAATAGGCTTTTTCCTGCTCGAAGCTGTTATTATATGTGCCTTTAAAAATCCACTCTCGGTAAATAACAAATATTATGAAGGGCGTCACTGAATAGTCACCTTAATTTAAAATATAAATGTATAATTTGTCCATTGGCTTTTATATTACCTGGTCAATTTAAATTTTTTTAACCCTTTAAAAAGGCCATAATATGGTGATTTATTAAAGTAGCTTCCTATAATTATTTAGTACATTATTTGTCATTTATAGTAATATAATGGGTAATGTAATGTATAGATTAGATTCAGTTTCATAGTGAGTGATGTGTTTTATGTCCCTCCAAGTCACTTTGGCATTTCTGCTCTTTGCCGACTGTGTGTTTTGAGTGTACAGTGCAGTGAAATACACACGGTTTATGTGTGTCTGCCTTTCTGCTCTGGACTTCACACACTGCGGCATGTGTGTCTGGCAGGTGGATCAGCATTATCAGCACACCTCCAGCTGAGCAGAGTGACTTTGTCTCTCACTTTGTACGTCCCACACATTAGCACTGATCCTCTGTTGCCTCGTGAGGTCAACCGTGACACCTGTGACTGACAATAAGCTCAGAACTCCGACAACATGGCTGTGTGTCAGGCTGTCAGTCCATGTGTCCTTCTGGCAGGGACAACCAGAACCATGTCCTCAGTGTACCTCATTAGAAACTACTGTGGCAGTTGACTGTGACTATGACTGTCTAGCTTAGTGTAAAGACCATGAACCAGCAGGAGTCAGTTTCTCTGCATATGCCATGTCAGTCACCACACACACACACACACACACACACATGCACACACCGATCAGCCACAGCATTAAAACCACTGTGGATTGCTAAAGGACAGGAGGAGCGGAGGAGCAAACCACGAATGGTGCGATTAGACGAGTCACTCCGCCTTCTGAATATTAGCTGTGCATAATGCTCCACTGGGGGTTGTTAAGTGTAATTTTAAAATAACCCTTCCTGTGAATAAACCACTCTTTCACCGGACGTTTTTCTCATCCGTTAAGTTGCAGTTTTATAGGCAGATCTGCAGATTGTTAAACATAAAAATATGTTTATTGTCGTTTTCTGATGATAAACTTTTCACTAGATCTATCTTGCTGCTTTTAACTGTGCTGTCTTTAAGGTGGAATAAAAACAATGTTCTGTAAATATAACCAACCGTGTACATTATGCTCTGACTGGTCTGCAGACATGTCCTCTGTATGACTGCGCTGTGTAGCCTCTGCATGACAACACACACACAGCATCACAGCTTCACATTTCCATCCCGGTGAATGTCAGAGTCGTCGATCGATGGGAACGGTCCCCGTTTTCAGACTCCACACACATCAGTGTGTTGGAAATAAATCAGACATTGTAGTGCTGCAACACTTAATAAGTTCAGTATGCGGCACACTGAAACAAAGATAATTCATTTAAATACACTTCATCAGAAGATGAAGGGTGACTCAGACACGATCCTTTAATGATCATTGATCACAGTGTTGTGACAGGTGCTTCACTAACGTTTCTGTTTCTGCATCTCAATGTACTTGTAGCCATCTGTTTTTAAGAGCACTTCCTCTGAGCCTTGACTTTAAGCCACAGAGGGATGGAGCTTTTTTTGTTTTACAGGATGTGAATCAGGAATAGAAGGTAGTATTATTTGAATTTCTTCTGTAGTATTGTGCATCCGTTTGACTCACCCACACCTGACCGAAAAAAAAATGCAGAATTTCAAAATCTTAATACTGTTAATTCACCATCTGTCTTGTTTGTGATTTTATCCAGGCCTTACTTGCTGTAAGGACTTAAGCATCTGCCTTCTGATAATATAATATGAAACTTGTGTGACATGAAAAAGTCTGAACTAACAGGAATCAAATATGGGCTGAGGCATGGAATACATGCAACAGTATAAAGAGTGCATCTGAAAAACCCTATCCAGAACGTCTGAGGAGTCGTCATTTAGTTACAACCTTGAGAAGAAGTGAAAGAGAAAAGAGAGGATGATCATGTTTCTTTTCCTTTCATTAAACACAGGACAAGAGGTTGCTAGGAAACTGTGACTTTAGAAGAAAGTGTATTTGATACTGTGGGAATGTCATTGGTGCTCAGGGACTGTGCTAGTACAAAAGGCTTTATATACTGTGTACTGCAGCCTTTTTCAAATTACCTTGATAACGCTGTTCTGCAGTAAGTTACATTTCACTAGGGATTTATTCAAAGAAGTGTGCTGGCACACTGACAGTTACTGGATACAATACAGGATTTTCTATGATTGTATGTCCAGTACAAAACAGTACAAAATCTATTATGGCTTGACTGGTTGGGTTTACGGAGGAGAGCGCTCACACTAGATTTTTTACCATGTGAACATGTCAGTGAGTGAAGTAAAAATTGATGCATTATCATCAAGCTGTTGTATCGCTACTAAAATACACACATACCTTCTTTTCACCCTGGTCATATGGGGTGGAGGTTTGCAAATTCTACTACCACTGAACTGAAATTCAGCTAGGTGCTCACGTCTGCTGACGTGACGTGATGCAATATTTCTTCCTTGTCCTGTCTGAGGTGTTTTCTTAAGCCTTTAGACATCTATATGTGTCTGTAAATGAAGTGACTGCATGCAGTTGCTTCACCTCAGACACACAGGATCAGTGTGGTCTATCACTGTGGCTGTGAGAAACAGGGAAGCTTATTGTCCCAGTGCATTTTCCTCTCCTTCATCCAGTTGTAAAGCTTTGCATAGATTAGCCACTGCCGTTGTAGTTTCCCAGGGCAGGCCATTTTGTGGATGGATGAGGTGTACAGTGTGATAGTTGTTTCAGCCATGGCATTAATCATAGTGCAGCAGGGACCACTGGATAAACACATGCACACTACTGTTGCAAAGAAGAAACACTATTTAACATCTCCGAAAAGCTCTTGTGTGCTTTTTTTTTTTAAACTATATCAAAATCTAAACATATGTCTGCAAAATGTCTGTGAATGCTGGGCAGCATTGCGTTCTGCATTTGTTTTGGAAACACATTGTGCTGCATAGAGGAGTTTCAGTCCTCCATAATTCCACAGAACTTTGCACCTAACCTGTTTTCAGTTATAATGTTATCACTGTGAGTCTAAAAGGAAAATATTGAATATAGCTGCCTTTACATGTGTCGTCCCTGCCTTTTTTTTCCCCTCTTTTTTTTTGGGATTTACACACCAGCCTGAGACAAACCTTTCATCCTTGACTTGTGTGCATCTGTTCGGTGACTCACCCCCCCGATGATGTCACACCTCCTCAGTTGCCATGGCAGTCGTCATGGCAACCCGCATCTAGGTTCCCGTAGCAGTAGCAAGAGAGATTCTGATGAGGAAGCGAAAGCGGTTAATATTGATGGCAGGGCCTAATTATTTTCCCCGTGGCCTTGGAAGTGCTTCCAGAGGCTCTGCAGGATGAAGAGACCAGCTTTCTTTCTTCTCTGCACACTGGTGTTGGGCTCAGATGTCCTGTGTGACCTAAGAAAACACTGTGAGAAGTAAATGGATGCATCGTCGCAACGTAACAACAGGTGCAATAGATACTCCCTGTAGGGCAGCATTTGCAGCAGTATTGTAAGAGTGTAATGGAGGATAAACCCAACTACCTGCATTTTATTCACCTGTCAACACCAACAGAAATCATCTGTGCTTTAATGAACTGTATGCAAAAAAAAGTATTAAAGTGATAAAAAGATGAGAGGATTATGATGTATGATGCATAATAATAGTTTGCTCTCAGATGAGTTCTGATTAAAAGTATGTTTAATGATGATAATGATAATAATCTTTATTGTATAACTTTATATAAAAGTAGAAAAGTAAATAAAACTTTCAAAAAAGACTTTTCAGAAAGTATCAGTGGCATTTACTCAAGTACTGTACTTAAGTACAATTTTAAGGTACTTCAGACGTGTTTTAATTTTATGCTGCTTTAGAAATATTCATAAACGTATTATGGGATGAGATGATTATGAGATGAAATCCTTTTACAGTTAAGTTTTACGATTCTACAGTTTTCTGAAATTACCCGTCAGTATAAGAAGTTAATACCCTCAGCTCCACTGTTGCCAGCTACAACATTAAAATGCATTTTAAAAGTTACTGCATCAATAATAATAAAAGTAAAAGCAATTCCGGCACTTACAGATGGACTCACAGACAAGCAGTTGACATCACTGATGAAAAATGACAGTTTATTAGAGAAGCTCTGGGAGGCTCACGCTGTTTAAGTTCATATATATTGTTTTGCAGACTCTGCATTTCCCAAAACTCAACAATCACCAGGTTAGCATCAACCACAGTTAGAACCCAAACTGAAAAAGTTTAGCATAAACACAAAAACTAAGGCCCTATTTAAAATGTGCCTATCAACACCTGTAAATCATAATTAACATTAATTAAATTTTTCTCCTTTGTTTAACTGATAGAATAATGGACATATAAGAAGGACAAATTTTGATTTTAGGTAGGAGGCTGCTAATGTGAACTAAATGCCAGGCCTAATCAGTGAGCTTTGGAGGTGTTGCTAGATGTATTTTCTTTACTTTGAGCACTGGCAGGCTGGCTGTTTTTCCATTTTCCAGTTGTTATGCTAAACTAGGCTAACAGACCAGGGGCAATTAGATAATGGGGGAACTCAGTACTGCTTTTACTGCACGCGATAACTAAAAAGATTTTTAAGCATATAAAAAATTATTAAATATTATTGGGTACTCTAGCAGTAATGTAGTTAATTTGAGGTGTGCTGCCTGCCTGCCAGTCATCTTAGCTTCTGCTGTCACCCTCATTCTATTTCATACATCACACCTGGCAAGCTGCTCAGACCTCCACCTGCAGCAAAACAATATCTCAGCAGCAGCCCGGAGGAGACGGAGCACATATTTTCAAAGCTGGCATTTTCCTTAAGTCACCTTGTAATAAAGCTTGGCTAAATCTCTGACCTTCAAATGAACACTTTTTACTCGCTGCTTAGACTTTTGTCTCACTCAAGAGTAAGATTTCCAGTATTGATTTTGTAGCAAATGTCAGAAATGAATGCCAGAGTTTTTAGACTGCCCGGGAATTGTTTTTTTTTCTTTTCTTTTTTTCAGTTAGACTTTTGAAAGCTAAAAAATAAGCATCAAAGTGTAGTTTGTCTTGAAATCATGTGTAATAATTACACTCACCACTGAGCACTTATACAGACAAAAAAAAACAAAACAGAAAATTGAATTCGAGTTACATTTTTTTGTGAAAAATGTGAGAATAGAAAATTGCAGCAGTTTTATTTCAGAACATCACGTCATATCTTTTTCCACAGGATCTCAGCTGTGCCCACGGAGTTTAGACTGTGCCCGAGCAGGACGACACTTCTGCCTGCCGGGCAGCTCACACTGTGGCCCCTGTCTGCGCCCTCTGGTGGAGAACTCCCATGGTCGCTGTGTGGTCAAGAGGAGGCGTGTTCCTCACCCTGCTCAGTCTGTTACAGGTGGGTCCACAACGTGGCTAGATATTTAGAATCAGTTCAACTTTTATTAACCAGACAAAAACTAGAGCTCTGCATTGTTCATTGTGATCCCAACCATAAAACACATCCATCCATCCATTCCTTTTCTATACCACTTATCTGCCATTGCCATGGGGGTGGGCGGGGATGGAAAGTTTCCCTGCACAACACTGCATTGTAAACAGATGATTAATGTCATTCACTTCAGCTGTCAGTGGTTTTAATGTTGTGGCTGATCGGGGTAAGTATATGCTACGTGTTTGCCAGCTAAGCTCGAATTGAGCTGTGTGCTTCCTCTGCGCATGAGTCATGTACGCTACCAAAGGGTGACATCAGAAACTCCCTGTGGGTGTAATGCCGGTTTCCAGCTTCTATTCAACTCAGTCAGCAGTGTGTGTCATAGTTAATGTCCAATGCTAATGATTCTTGTGAGTCTCTGCATTTGTGTCATGCTCTGCCAGCGCTGTTGAGACGTGATAATGAGCCACTGAATGTGGGATGTATCAGGGGGCGAAGCTGCTTTGTTCCACACTACGCCACTCCACCCCTGCATTGACTAATGGTGGATACTCAGTTTCAATTCAAGGCACTGGCCTACTGTGCTGAGAATGGCCCAGGTTTAAATCCTATAGCCTACAAGCCTCCCTCCTGGTTTGTTGTCTTGGGTGCTATCAGAAAACTCTGCCTATCCTCATTTACAGACTGAAAACTGTTCAGACTGCACCTCGATCATGATAAAAACTGGTCTCTATCTCTCTGTTACGGCCATAAACAAAGCCTTTGAAGCAGCTCAGCTTATCTGATGAAGTTGATTCTTGCATGATTCTCAGTATTTTGGATTGTATCCATATTTATTCATATGCAAATACATTGTAAGTAGCTATAATAATAATACTACTGTAAGAAATGTATTAAAGTTATAAACATCAGCATATCCTTATTTGATACTGTATGGGATATATATATAACTACACAGGTTCTCCATGACCTGGACTGATTCAAATAGGACAATTTGAACAGAGTATTCGCATCTCTGTTCAAATTGTCCTATTTGAATCTATACATGTGTCTACAACTATGTCCGTAGCACTGTTGAGAACTATTGAGTATTGAGAACTGTCTGGTCAGTGTCGTTATCTTTGTTGACTTATTGTTTGTACCTTATTGAAAATCATAGTTTTCAAATCATGTTTTTCAAGGTATGGCACCAAACAGTGTTGTTTTACTGACACCCAAGTATTATAGTGCTACAAAATGTAAGAAGATCCAGCTCCAGCTCTGGATTTTGAACTTTGGACTTATCATAGTTCAAAAAACACAGGTTTAACTTATATGAATGAGCAGTGGGCTGTTTCCCAAAAGAGATGTTTCTGCACTCCTCCCAGAGACATACTGGCTTCTTGGCTAGATACCACTAGTCTCTCCTCCCTGTTGCCATAGTGATGCTTTTCATTCATGATTCTGAGAAGAACCTACCACACCTACCTCTTTCTCTTCCTCATTTCTACTCACTGAGCAGCTGGGCTTGACAGTGGAGCACTGAGCCATCCACCCATACACGCACCCACTCACACACACATACAAAGAAAAATATGCTGAACTTTTGCCTATTTTACTAATACACACAGGATTCCACCCTTGCTGCTCATGTACATGCACATGGCCTGTTTTTGCACGTACCACCGCTCCACCCTCCCACACATACACACACCCATTGCACATACTGCATCAGTCTCAGCTCTCATGTCTGTGTGACTTCCTCCCACGCATCAGAGTTCTAAACTCCAAGGCAGGGTGATGTTGTTCTGCAGTGCAGTACAAGATCACAGGAGGTGGAGGGGACATGAGTGTTCATTAAAGATCTCATTAAAATCACCAAGACTGCAGCTATTTGTTACAACACATGAGGGCTGTGTTCTCCCTCTGTCTCTCTCTCTTTATTTAACCACTGACAGTGCCCTCAGCAGTATTCCTGAACGGACATGACTCTGATTTTCTGACACATTTTAACCATTTAAGGATGGAGTTTTTGAATTTGTTGTGGGAAGGGGAATTCTGATATTCAAAATCTGTGCCCTTATTTACATATGTTGGTATGTAAATGATTCATTCTTTGGGAATCGGTCCAGTAGGTCGTCTCAGCTGTGGCTTCAAGGTAATCCTCTGTGGCAACGCTGACTGTCAGAATTATGTCCACTAAAAGTGCTTTTTTGTTTTTCACAGGCTGATATTGTTATTGTAAGTGTCTGTCAACGTTACAGAAAGGATTCCTACTGAGAGAGACCTTTTTGATCAAGGGTAAAATTAGAATTTTAACAAGATTTCTCAAGAGTTGGATGTCTGCGCTTGTTTCTTCATCTAGACTGTTGAAACCACCTAAATATTCAGCTGTGACTTTGAAAATAAATTCTTGCTGGCAGTTTCTTTCAGTAAACTCCAAACTCTCTTTTCAACTTCTCTTTTCTTTACAGATTTTCATCAGGAGAGGTTTTTTCTTCTTTTGTTTTGTTTATATTTGGAGCAGCCGTAACTACATACTATGCATTTAGCCTCTGATTATACACCAAATGCTAAAGGGACTAGAATTCTGACCCTTATGCATTTTTGAAGTGCTGGTTATAGCTAAATGTTACAGTCGGTGTGTGTTGTCTGTCTGTTGTGTGAGTAGACGATTTATGAGATGTGTATTGATGTTATGTAGCACTGACAATTTGTCCATTTTTGTTTTCCATATGAAGTAAATGGGTGATAGAAAACAATTCACAGCTGCCTTTTTCTTTTTTGTCTAAAACCTCTCACCTGTAATTACTATGTATTGTTACATATGGCTACATGAGCTGTGTCATGATGGAGTGTTTGGATTGACCTCGTGCATAATTTAGCGTTTTGTTAAAGGCAGTGATGGATTCTGTTTTTGCGTCCCTCCAGGTAAGGTGAGCACTTACCCTGAGCTGGATGAGGAGATCGACTTCCTCTCTGCCATCATCAGTGAACAGAGAACCGAGTCCAGGCTGCCAGGTACTGGACAGGCCACTGTTTATGCATATTTGTATTTATCACCACCCTGCTGACATAATGACTCTTTTAATCCCTTTTCTCAGCACCTCCCCCACAGGACGTCTCTAAAGCTAAACCTAAGCAGCTCAGTGTGCCTGGCCCTGCCCGCAGACCATCTACTACAGCGCGGCCCATGAACCAGAGCATCCCCTTCACCAGTGTGGCTCCACCCACCACCGCCACCACAAACCACACGTCGGCTCTGCTCAGCGATCCCATCATCCTCCCCTACCCATCTAATGACCATGTCTTCATCAGTAAGTGGTCTTTAGCCGGTTTCTTGTTTCTCTCTTATCTCTACTTCATGACCCTGAAAAAGTACCTGTAGTTCTGACCTGCTGTGGTCAGAAAGATTTGGTTTGATGATCAGATTTACAAGTAACACATTTATTAGAAAAATATTGACAGAGGACATACAGTGTTCCAGCAAGCATGTAAATGACACCGTTGTTCAGGAAGTTTCCATTGTGATGCAGTGATGTAATGTTTTGGAGGCTGGAAATGAAATGGTTTAAAAAAAGAATCTTTTGAACAACACTCAACTCAACAATGGACGTCTGATTGCACAACTCTTAGAAAATGACCTCCTTTGTGTAATGTTGTTAGCTGACATCTCGGGACTGACCGCACATTTTCTTTGGAGTAGAACAGCACAAAGCTCATACATTACTGTGAGTTAGTTCTGCCTCGCTCCATTACTGTCATCAATGCTGTCTTCAGTGCAGATACTGCAGGGCCATAACTGGCACCCTGACTATCACTTATTTTCGGCAGGTCCTCTTTGAGCTCTGCACTCCGCTTCCAACACATCTCCAGAACTTTCAGTCAGGGATCATGTCCTCCTCTACCACCTACAGACCTGCACACCGCTCTCTCCCTCTAATTATTTGTATGTATTTCTTCTCAGTCATGAGCAGCGTGTTCATCGTAGTGGGATCGCTGACTTTGGTCATAGCAGGCGCCTGTTGGGTCAGGTGAGATATTTGTTTCAGCTTTACTTCAGCTCTGCTTCAATTGAGAAAATAGTGTCATACTGTATATACTTATACTGTAAGCCACAAAATCCTTCTGTTGTTCATGTAGTTCATTAGTATTGAGTGTTTTCATTGTAAATTAAAGGACCCAAACATAACCAAACAAAGATTTTGTAAATCATAAAAGGGAAGTTTATGTTTGAAATAATCTGTTTTGTTCCTAACATGTCACGCAAGAAAATTGCTGAGGGTGTTCCTTTTTCTTAACAGATTGCAGAAAGGCATGCGTCTAAGTGAGAAGGTGGACTACCCTGGATATGGACTCATGAGAGCCCAAACCTTTGACGATTTGGTGAGTAGAAAATCTCTACAGTGTCACAAGGACTTCTTAAGGTTCCCAACGAAACCATGTGATATGTTCCGTTTTTGTTATTCACATGTGAAGGGTGTGTATTGCAGGAAAAAAAAAAGCCAAAACAAACAATGAATGAACTCATTCAACAGTAGTTCCTTTCAATCATCACTTATGTCCCGCTAGAAGTGTGTGGTGGTTATTTATCTGCAGAGACTCTGTCCTCTAATCACTGCTTTCTTGTCACATAACATTAGGGAAGAACTGTTTTTCTTTAGCTTAATGATATTAAAAATCATATTACTTGGTAATACATCACTACCCAAATCTGCTGAATGTTTCCTTCTGTCATGGTGGCCCTGAAGTTTTGAACCAAATGCAAAAGCTAAAATGTAACAGAAGTGAGCATCACATGTGGAGACAAAGTGTTGTGGCTCATTTTAGAAGTAAGTGAAACGTTGTTTGTTAAATAACCGTGGTTACTGTCAGTGATTATGATGACAAATGATCCACATGTGCAGTCAAATAGCATCATGCATTTATCTCAATTGTTTAATGTTATTTATGCTTACTTCTTTGGACCCTCATTCACAGTATTATGCTGTGGCATTAGGTTTGACTCCTCCGGGCCACCATATTCTGAAGAACAGCTTACACAAACTTGTTAATGTTTTCTCTCACAGAGAATATTTTTTAACAAGCCAGCATATCATAATATCTCAGTTTTATGCTTTTTTTTGGGTTGTTGTCAGATACCTCCTTGTTATTCAACAGTTTCATTAACTGCAAGCTTAGCTGACCTGAAACACAGCTGTGCTTTCAGCATTTGCAGCTCGACCATGTGCAGTACAGACTCATGCTATGAAGTGAATGTCGATGTCAACTGTGCAGCGTGATTAGATGAGGATGAATACCAGTGACTTTCTCATGTCCCCTCTGTGCTGCAGCCTGGGGACAAGAAGTTGGCCCACAGTGCCCAAATGTACCACTACCAGCACCAGAAGCAGCAGATGCTCTCTCTCGAGAAGTGAGTCACCCTCCGAGACCAGACACGCACGTCTTTTTTTTGGACATGTGTGTTCCTTCCCCTTGTTTCGCATCCTTCCCTGCCCTCTCTGCCTCATTGAATCTGTTATCCTCTGAATATGTTATGACTGTGTGTGTCTTTGCGTGTGACCCGTGTAGACACAGGGATGAGCCAAAAGTTCCTGACTCAGGAGCATCAACGGATGAGGAGAACGAGGACGGAGATTTCACAGTGTATGAGTGTCCTGGATTGGCACCTGTGAGTAACCTTTACTGGAAGTTAAACAGTACTGTATATATCATCAAGAGAGCATAATCTGCCTCAATGCTGTGTTGTCAGTAGAAAGCTCTTAACCAGAATTAAAAAATGCAATTCTAACAAGTAAATTAATACCATTAATTTTATCATCAATGATTTTTTTTCCATTAAAAATGTCTCAACTGAAGCTGCCAAAAATACAGTGGTATGAAAAAGTTTGGGCACCCCTGATCATTTTCAGGATTTTCCTTTATAAATCATTGGTTGTTCGGATCAGCAATTTCAGTTAAATATATCATATAGCAGACAAACACAGTGATATTTCAGAAGTGAAATGAAGTTTATAGGATTAACAGAAAGTGTGCAATAATTACTTAAACAACATTAGGCAGGTGCATAAATTTGGGCACCACAACAGAAAAATGACATCAATATTTCGTAGATCCTCCTTTTGCAGAAATAACAGCCTCTAAACGCTTCCTATAGCTTCCAATGAGGGTCTGGAGTCTGGTTGAAGGTATTTTTGACCATTCTTCTTTACAAAAAATCTCCAGTTCAGTCAGGTTTGATGGTTTCCGAGCATGGACAGCCCGCTTTAAATCACACCACAGATTTTCAATAATGTTCAGGTCTGGGGACTGAGATGGCCATTCCAGAACGTTGTAGTTGTTCCTCTGCATGAATGCCTTTGTAGAGTTTGAGCAGTGTTTGGGGTCGTTGTCTTGTTGAAGTATCCAGCCCCGGCGCAACTTCAACTTTGTCACTGATTCTTGAACATTGTTGGCAAGAATCTGCTGATACTGACTGGAATCCATGCGACCTTCAACTTTTACAAGATTGCCAGTACCTGCACTGGCCACACAGCCCCACAGCATGATGGAACCACCACCAAATTTTACTGTGGGTAGCAAGTGTTTGTCTTGGAATGCTGTGTTCTTCTTCCGCCATGCATACCGCCCCTTGTTATGTCCAAATAACTCAATTTTACATTCATCAGTCCACAGCACCTTATTCCAAAAGGAAGCTGGCTTGTCCAAATGTGCTTTAGCATACCTCAAGCGACTCTGTTTGTGGCATGTGCGTAGAAAAGGCTTCCGCCGCATTACTCTCCCATACAGCATCTCCTTGTGCAAAGTGCGCTGAATAGTTGAACGATGCACAGTGACACCATCTGCAGCAAGATCATGTTGTAGGTCTTTGGAGCTGGTCTGTGGGTTGAGTTTGACCGTTCTCACCATTCCTCGCCTCTGCTTATCAGAGATTTTTCTTGGCCTGCCACTCCGGGCCTTAACTAGGACTGTGCCTGTGGTCTTCCATGTCCTCACTATGTTCCTCACAGTGGAAACTGACAGCTTAAATCTCTGAGCCAGCTTTTTGTATCCTTCCCCTAAACCATGATGTTGGACAATCTTTGTTTTCAGGTCATTTGAGAGTTGTTTTGAGGCTCCCATGTTGCCACTCCTCAGAGAAGATGCAAAAGGGAGAACAACTTGCTACTGGCCACCTGAAATACCCTTTCTCATGATCGGATTCACCTGTGTATGTAGGTCAAGGGTCAATGAGCTTACCAAACAAACTTTGTGTTCCAATAATTAGTGCTAAAGGTACTCAAATCAATAAAACAACAAGGGTGCCCAAATTTATGCACCTGCCTAATGTTGTTTAAGTAATTGTTGCACACTTTCTGTTAATCCTAAAAACTTCATTTCACTTCTGAAATATCACTGTGTTTGTCTGCTATATGATATATTTAACTGAAATTGCTGATCCGAACAACCAATGATTTATAAAGGAAAATCCTGAAAATGATCAGGGGTGCCCAAACTTTTTCATACCACTGTAAGTAACTAAACAAATAAATGACTCCAAAAATAAATTAATATGCCAATAACCAATAATAATATACTTTGCTTTTATATGTATTTACATTTGTATTAATTTCCTTATTTATTTCCTGATTTATCTCCTTTGCCCTTTATATTTCCTTAATTTAAATATTTAGATAAAAAAAAAAAAAAAATACTTGATTTTAGTAGTTCCAGTCCTCCATACATCCTCAGCCATCCTCAGCTTCAAGGTGCATTTTAGAGTCTTTTAGCATTCATTAATTCATTTCATTTTCCTGTTTGTATTTTCTGGCTGTCAGTCTCAGCCCTCATAAACCCTGGTTAACACCAGTAGCAGCAGGCAGCTGTTTTCAGTGAAAAAGCTCTGAAAAACTTATCCGGTAGTTTCATTACCTTTATCCAAATTCCAATATGATGTCCTTTTATATTCCATTTAGAAGTTCATGAACTGTGATTTTTTCCACAAATTCAAAAGAGAAAATATTTCATTTCTGATAATGAACCCTCTTTCCCTGTCTGTCCGTCTACCTTTAGACAGGGGAAATGGAGGTGAAGAACCCACTGTTTGATGACTCCACCCTTTACTTTCAGAAGTTTCACAAGTAAACCTGGACATTGAGATGCTTCACGCTCCGAATGCAGCACTTGTGTGTACATGTAGTTGAATTTACACACATACACACACTCCACATACACTCCTTAACGGACAGGATGGAGAGTATAAAGTACCTGGAGGAGGAAGAAGATGAGGAGTGAGGTGCTCATGGACATTTAAGTGACGCCTCAGGCTTTTTTCTTGTTTGAAGGAGGACTGAAAAATTGGGACCAATTTCTGTTGTTCTTCAGCCACATTATGCTCCTTTTTATAACATTACTCTTTTTTTTTCCCTACTTTTGTTCACAAAATTCCAGTCAGCCAATATCTAAGATCTCTGACTTCTGTCAGGTAGCAGATGCATATTGATTATAACATTACAAGTACAAAGAATTTTTTTTTATGCCACTGAGGAACGACGAAGTATTTCTATCAGTTCATTGATAGATGTTCATGAATATGTTTGTTCATCAGTAAATACTCCTTAATTCATTGAGTTCTCAGTGCAGACTTTGGTTTCATTTAATGATTTTTTTTAAATGTGATTTTAATATTCCCTGAACACGCCTTTAAGCAGCATTGTGATCTTTAGGAGTATGTTATGTAGCCATTGTGTTCTCAGTCTAGTTCCTCTATGCATGAATTGATGATGCTGTGTTATGAAATCTGAGAGTCAATATGCATTTACAGTTCTTCAAGTTTCTTGTGCAAACTTGCTACTGACAATATATATGCATATATATATATATATATATATATATATATACACACATACACACACACATATGTAGTGTGTGTATATATATATATATATATATATATACATATATATATATATATATATATATATATATATACACACATACACACACACATATGTAGTGTGTGTATATATATATATATATATATATATATATATATGTATTTCAAAGGAATTTGAAACTTCTTTACCTAGAACTCTGAAACAGAGCGAGTCCATCCTGTATATATGGTATCTGACTAACATGGCTTCTCCCCATGGTTTTGTGAACTGTAAATAGCTGCTAACGTGTACAGATAAAGAGTTCTTACCTCTTACTCAATGTGTGCATAAACATGTTCCTCTAGATTCCCGAGTGCTGTGGCAAATATTGAACTGTTGTTTGTTTCCTTATTGTTGACTTTACAGTATTTGCAGGGTTCCTACACATGTGGAAAGGACAGGAAATGTCCCAGAATAGTAAATGTCCAGGTTTTGAAGACATTTGATCCATTGCATTTGTTATTTTGCATAATGGTCTGTAAATGTAATAGTATTGTAGATTAAGGAGAACACAGAGAATATCCACACATTATAACTTTACAAGACAGAACATAACATTTCAACTCTAACAAAAGTGTTTTTCTATTGAAGGTTAATTTAGAATCCAATTTGCAATTTCATTGTCGGGCTTGAAAATTTTCATTCAGTTTCATTATTACTATGGCAATGTTTGGGCACTGAAAAGTTTAAAAAAATATATTTTAACGCGGCAGTTATATGCTTTAACATAAAAATGAAATGCACCAGCCTGATGAAAAATTGATTAAGAAATTTTCTTTAAACATTGATAGATGTAACTTACCTACTCAGTTGTCTGTCATAACTGAACAAACTACTAATAGTAGAAACACTGAATTTACCCATGTGACGTACTGCTGCGTCAAAAATGGATATTCTTTGCTCTTCCCTTAACTGAAGCTGCTATCGTCACCCAGCCTAAATACTGTATAGACAATGCATACATCATATATTATAATACACACCTGCTGATTCTTCGGTTCCAGTAACACATGTTGGGCAGGGAAACAGTGCAGGAACCCTGGATGTACCTGTGGCTTCTTGCTATCGTCTCTCAGGAAAGCTGCTCTCTGTGGCTCCTTTCTTCAGCCTGCTCCCACTCTCTCAGCCTCTCGGCTCTCCCACAGTGGAGCAGCAAGTTATACTGTACTTGACCTGCACACATACACACACATATTGTCATTATGTTAAAAAGAAATACCTACATCAGATACCAGGGAGTATTAACGCTGGAATTTTTTTGACTGTGTTGTAAAGACTGTTTTATTCAAACCTACTGAGCTTGTGGAACAAAATGAAGGACAGTTTATTAGCAGGAGGGATGATCGATTTCTAGAAAAAAAACTATCTCAGTCAATCTCTCTCTGATGACAAATGGGTCTCATAAAGAAACTCTAGAACATGTAACTACTTAAGCTAGCGATCTTTGATACTGACTGTTTTGAGACTACATATAATGCGTTCTATACACTAAGAACTTCTTAACCACCATGTTTAGCATGCATGTGGATATACCACAGCTGAAATGAAGGAAATAAATATTTATATAATCTGAAGTGAAACCTGGCTTGTTGTGAAGTGTCTTTTTTCAGAAAATAACCACACATCACAGGTGTGGGAAACATTACTGACATATTTTAAGGGGGTTGCTATCTGTGCAGAGAGATACTACCAGAATGAAATAAAAAATTAGCATTTTCACATTAAAATGTCTTTAAAAAGAATTGGTCTTCGTTTATTTTTTGTTGTTGTGTCAGTTATGTGCTGAAAAAACTGTAAAATGTAACTGTGAAGTGCAATTCTATTTTGTGGAATGTAGTGGAAGAACGCAAATCATAAAGGAGCTGTTACATTATTATACACAAGGAAGACAATTGTTAAATGATGACAACTTATTTGTTCAGTAAAGTGAAGTACATGCTGATGCATCTATAGTAATGTACGCTTCATACTGTTTCATTCTTTGTGGTAAGTAAAGTGTAATGCATTCTTATGTAACAATCTCTTGTATATTAAGTAATTATAATGTATTTTTGTTGGCATGTGTAGGTGAGTACAAGTAGTCATAATGTATTATGCTGTACGCCCATTCAGCGAACATGCAATTCAGAACTACTCAAGAAGAGTCATAAGATCCTGGAACTTATATCTCAGATCTGGGTGAATACTCGACTCTGATTGGCTATGCTCCCGATTGCCTTCTAAGTAATTCCAGTGAAACCAGTCTGTTCTAAATTAATGCACTGACTGCAGACTCGGGCGTCACGGTGGTGCAGTGGTTAGCACTGTCGCCTCATAGCAAGAGGGTTCCAGGTTCGAATCCCGGTCTGGGCCCTTCTATGTGGAGTTTGCATGTTCTCCCTGTGCCTGCGTGGGTTTTCTCCGGGTACTCCGGCTTCCTCCCACAATACCAAAAACATGCACATTAGGTTAATTGGCTACTCTAAATTGCCCCTAGGTGTGAGTGTGAGAGTGTGTGGTTGTCTGTCTTTGTGTGTTGACTGGCGACCAGTCCAGGGTGTATCCCGCCTCTCGCCCGTAGTCAGCTGGGATAGGCTCCAGCTCCCCCGCGACCCTGACGGATAAGCGGTAGAGAAAATGGATGGATGGATGGACTGCAGACTCCTCGACATGGAAATAAATAGAAATAAATGACATTTTAAAAAATGGGATTATCAACAGAGTGTAGTCCTGCAGTGCCTCATCCTCACCACAGGAGGGCGACCGTAATACACAAGCTGCAGCTACTTTGTAGAGATCATCTCACATCCCATTCATTGTTGATCTTTCTATTTCAGGCTGTGGCCGACAGAACACATGGACTATCATCTGGTGTTAGTTGGCATCAGGAAACTGACATCAATTGGATAACTAGATAGTCCTGTTGTTAACATCATGTCAAATTATATTCACTGTTAAACTGGCTCTCTGGCTGAACCTGAGCTAGGCAGATTTGATTGCAAAACACATGAAACTATAAAGTAATGGTAAGTGACTATGTACTGAAGACAACAACTCTTAGACTATGTTATAAGTAGCATAATGTCCTTTGCATTGTCAATTAATTCCTGATTATTGACACATCAAAGAGCATTATCACTTACAAAAATTTCATAAATGTCATTATATCTTTACTTGTTTACCTTAAATATATCTCCTCTTGTATTTGAACACTGTATTGTATTTATTTTTGTTTTTATCTTCTTTAGCTTATAAGTAGAGCCATTTTTTTTTACATAGCCTGTTCATTTGTTTTATTTCTTTTTGTGAAGAGTGTGAAGAGTGAAAAATGAGGGACTAAGAAATAACTTTGAACCCTGTCTACGACTACCCCCAGACACATGGAAGTGTGTTGCAGCTCACCTTTTTCCAGCATTGGACAGGGAGGTTTCAGACACTGATATGGTATGAGTTGATAAGAACTTTGTTTAAATATACTGTGGCTTTCAGGGAGGACTGAATAGCATAAAATCCAGAGTCCAAAATGCAGCTGCTTGGCTTTTAACTGGAAGGACAAAGAAGAGGCTGTATTCACTGTAATGGCACCTAAACTCGACAACATTAATTTATCATTCATCTGGTAGTAGGGCTCCTTGCAAACAGACAAAACAATCAAATGAATTCAGTTCAATTTATTTTATAGCTAGATAAAGCAAACAAAATCTTTTTCTTTTTGATGAGCTGACATTTCAGATGGAGAATAACAAAACAAAATTCACTGCTTACTGTAATCAGTAGCATGTCATGAAGAGAAACTTTCCTCTGTGGTGAGAACAAATGGAAAATGCTTATTTAAGGTTTTACAAGTTCCCACTTCTGCTTTTTCATACACCACCACAGCCAACCCAACCAACTACTTCAGATTATTTATTTGGAGGTGTGAAGCCCTTCACTGCTTACAAAGACTGCATGACTCAATGAGAAAATGTATGCCCACACTGAATTGTCACTATATGGTATTATATACAGTGTGGTAGCCCAGATGTATCAGCACATCCAATCAAAACACCTCAGTGAAAGCAGGAAGAGATAAAAATCTTAGCTGTTAATCCAGCTCTCTAGGTCATGATGGACTCTGCTGACCGGTAAACTGGGATAGTTAACACAGATTTGACACAGCCGTTCTCTCCAATCAGTGTAGGTTTTTATTCTGTGAGTGCGGTGCCACTGGAAGTACTTCTCATAAGCCTGCCTGTCTGCTGCCACATGCTTCAGATAGGCAGCCAGGTCTGCTGTGCTCTTAAAATCAGATACATGGATAAATGAACCAGGGGGAGCCAGGGCCTCGTAGGTGGCCCGGCTTGGGCCGAAAACTACGGGTACAACTCCTGCTTGGAAAGCATTCCTCCAGAGTTTCTCACTAATGTAGTCCTTAGCCTCTGAGTTCTCAAAAGACAGGTAAAAAAAACAGTTTGCAATGGTGGGCAACAGCTTCTTCTTTGACAGCGGTTTCTTGTTCCACTTGCCATACACCTCTATGGGAATATACTTCTTCAGACTTCGGTAAATTTTAGCGCGAGCCTGGTGAGGTTTGTATTTGCTGACCACCCAGCTGACAAGGCAGGAGCGGTTTGGAGCAGCCTGCAAGTCTCGCTCATTGCCTCCTAGCACAGTCTTTCCATAAGGAATATATATGTCTGCATCACGTCTGTAGCTCATTGTCCAGTTGAAGAGGCCATTAAACTGCCTAAGTTTTGCATTGTTGATAGGAGGCTCCAAGGACAGCCACACCCAGTGCTGGGACGCTGCGCGATGCCAGTGCAGGGGCAGCGAAGACAGACCTTCACTGAGCTCCTGATGGTGAAAGACAACCACATCAGCAGTGGAGAAGGCAGAGGTGTTGTCAGTGAGGAAACAGTGGCTGATGTTGTACATCGCAAGGCATTTGTTCCCATAAAGTCTGTAGGAGCGTCTGAAAGGCCAGCGCCACAGCAGAATGCTTATGTTTCTCTGTGAAACATCTGGATGATATTTCTGCTTATAGAGCTTATGGTTCAAGAAACTGTAAAAAAGCAGGTATGAGATGGAGCTGAGGAAGAGGAGCAGGAGGAGGAAGGTTTGAAATCCAGATGTTGTCATGGCTGCCGGGTGTATTCCAGGTCAAAAGGGCACAGATCACTGGTATGGAACTCCTTGAAAGGAAGGAAGGGTAGATCAGAGATATTACGTTGCTTTCGTATGTTCTCTTCAGTGCAGGAACTGCAGAGGACAAGGTGTTAAAAACAGAAGGTCTTTCACTGCAGAGGACACACAATTTTTTTTAACTCGAACGTTAGCTGTAAATTACAGCTTTCTGTCTTCAGACAGCTGTGAGGCAACACTTGTCTGTTAGCTAACTTTGTTACAGCTTAATTACAAGTGAGCTTGCATCAGGTATGTAACAAGTACAAACAAATAGTAAAATACTTACATGAAATACATGAAAAGCACAGTGATCATGAGGTACTGCTGTACGACTACTAACATGGTAAAATTTTCCAAAAAAATCACGAGCCTTTTTTTCTGCCACAAAGCAGAACAGAAGATGTGATGAAATCTGATTTCCTCTCATTGTTCAGCATTTTCAAAGTTTTTTTCAGAATTTCATCATCAGTACACATCAGTGCACACTTGTAACTGCTTGCTTGCAACTGACAAAAAAGCCCAAACAAACGACACTTTAAACAGTATAATAATTATAATGTAATAATTAAAACACGTAACGGTTCAAAGTCATTATTAAAGTTATTATTATCAAGTCTTATTAATGATATTCCAAAATCATTTTTGTGTGGGAGGATGATGAGCCATCTTATGAAATTAAACTGGCACAGAGAGGTTTTCTAAAGATGCACACTGTGATACTGGCTGCATCACAACATTCTGCGCACTATGCATGTACAATAAAATATCCGATACCAGCTTAGCAGGTGGATTTGAATGAAGTAAAAATAAAGTTGGCAGAGATATTGACACTTACCTGGGTGACATGATGTCTACTGCCCGTAGAGCTTCTGTCCTTCACTTCTAGAATATAAGGAAATCCTGCCCCCACACATTTTTGACTCATCTCTAACTTAACACACACACCCAGCTTCTCTGTGGCAGAGTGTGACAGTTGAAGTACAAGTACTGTCACACACTTGATTAACCTTAGTGAGTGGTCATTTGAAAGAAAAAAAAACAAAACAACCATTTGTTTTTCAAATGAAGACATTCTTAAGGGACAGAACGAATAGATTTAAGGTTCATTTCATCCTCTTGATGGGTACACTGAGTTTGGGTGTGTTTACTCTCAGGTTTATGTGGATTATGGTTAGGGTTAGAGGCAGTAAAACCCTTGCCCATCACCAAAGACACCTGCCACTGTGCCACTCGGTTTCACACTCATTTACTTACCTATCTAATTGCTCATGCATCTGCTCTTTGCAAAATTAGCATGGTGGCAGTAAAAAAAACATTGTTTGCTGATTTTAGATTTGTAAACCACAGGCTGGTCTTCCTGTTTCTGTTCTTGCAGCTCTAGAGGAAATGGGCACAGGGTTACGCAGCTACAGTAGGCACAGACCACAATGTAACAGTTTCAACTAACCATTTTATGTGGCCTCAAATATGGCTTTTAAAAAACAGTTCACAAAAAAATGAAAATTCAGTCAGTATCTACTCGTCATAAGAATAAGAATACATTTTTTAATGAAAAATGTTATAGTCATTATAAAAAAATAAGATCTAATCAGCTTCAATTACTTTCAGGTTATTACCTCAGGTTTTAGCCTCATCCAATGAAAACTGTGCGCTTCCAAATGCAGTGTGACAAACTGAAGGTCTGTAGGAAGTGCTGTCATTTCAAATCATTTTGAGAGCTTCTGCAGACTTTGATAACACTGGATGAGCTGCATGGAACCATTTTATGTTTTTTGTGTTGTCTTAACATTTTAAAACAAGTTCCCTGCTTCTTCAGTTGTTTCTGAAAAATCTGTAACTCTGTTCCTTCTTTATTTCATTAATTCTTTTTGTTTCTATGATTTTGTTGCACATCCTATGTGTCTGTATGCATTTTTTTCCCTTCCTCTTCTTTTGTTTACTTGGTGTAAAGGGTGAAGGGAGGGTTTAGGGAATTTTGGAATATTCAGCATACTTTTATGCTTGTTTGCTTATTTGCCGGTTAATGTATACTATTTGGAAATAAAGTGAAGATGAAGAAACAAGATGAATGTAGTGAAGTAAAAAGTACAATATTTGCTTCTAAGGTGTAGTGGAGTACAAGAATAAGGCTGCATAAAATTGAACTACTCAAGTACAGTACAAGTACCTCAAAGTATCTTTGCACTTAGTATAGTACAGTACTTGGGTACTTGAAATATACTTAGCTACATTTCACCACTGCTCATCGTGTGCCCCAGTGGGATGATAGGCGTGGTAGAGGATGTGGCATTACCACTTCAGCAGCACACACATCTACAAACTCTTGAAAACCACACAAACATCTATCCAAGATAGTTAACAGCGTATATGGAAGGCCTTTCTTTTATTCTTGTGAACATCTTAATAGCCATTTATCTGATCCGTCTGCAGTCTCTACCCGGAATGATGTTGAACACTGTAAAACCACAGTGCAGCACAGCAGGTGGTACTGGTTAAATTGTGCACCATATATCTCAATGTTGCAAAAATGCAAGGTGAGAAGCAGAATCTGTGATGAGAAAGGGAGGTGGTGGAGGATTTTTGAGTGGTTGAGGATTGGGGACAGTGACAGAAGACTGGAAGCTTTCATGATGTCTGCAAATTGCTGTTCTTCACGGTATAGATTTTGTTAGGACTGGTAGATCAGAGTTAATTGGACTCAATCGCACAACTTAGGAGGCAGGTCTTAGTAAAAATCACATTCCTTAATTTTTCTGAAAGGGTTTACACAAAACAGCAGTCACAGGGGACAAATAAACCTAAAAGGGTCAAAAAGTCAAGGAATGCATAAAACCAGAGAGAAGACAAAGAGCAGCTTAAACACACTGTGGAGACTAGACAAAGGCAGAACCAATCAGGGCGAGGCAGACAATCAACACTGGTGGGAAAACACACTAAGGCAGGAAGTGTGTGTGTGTGGGAGGGGGTCTGAAAAGAGACTAGAGGGTCTGACTAGAGAGGCAGAATAACACAGGAAACATAGGACAAAGAAGAACAAGAAAACATGACTATCCTAGATGGGGTGTGTCCCCTGTGTTGATTGGTGAAGTGTTGATTGGTCTGTGAATTTGAAACTTGAATGACATTAGGAGTTCACATCGGTAATGTAAGGTGTATGGAAAAGAAAGAAGTCATTCAGACAGAAACCATCAGCAGTAGAAATGGAATTACAGTGATGTGACACAGTTTCTCTGATAACTGCACTGCCTGCTTGTCCTCCTCTCACTGATGAGAGGCTCTGGAAACCAACAGGTGTTAGACACCTTCATGTAAATGTAAATCTACCTAGTAGGAGGAGATACATTCCTACTCACATCTCCTCCTCCTGCTCATGAAACACACCCTCATACCTCTTTCTGCGGGTGGTGGTGCTCAGCCAGGCTGCTCCTCTGGTCAGGTCAAAGCTGGACAGTCTGGGTAGAATAGTTGAATAGATGTCCATGACCTAAAAATAGGACCTAACAATGAATCCCCCCGCCAATTTCATCACACATGTGACTACAAAATATTCTATATATGTTCAGATAAAATGAGTCTGGCCTGTAATGGGGTAGCTGTGGCCTAGAGGTTGGAGAAGTGGCTTGTGACCGGAGGGTTGCAAGTTTGATTCCCCCACTGGACAAGCAGGAAACATTTGGGTGTGGTGGAGTGAATAATAAGAACCCCCCCCCCATTAGCTGGCTGATGATTGCTCAAATGCCCTTGAGCAAGGCACTTAACCCCCAATTTTGCTGGGTGTTGCATGTGTGTTGAACCAAGAAAGGATTAAATGCGGAGGAAAAATTCAGTGTATGTAAAAATACATATACTGCCAATAAAGTTGATTCTTGATTCTTAATGAAAAGGAATCTCCTGCGCCCAGCACCAAAAATGCAAGTCAGACATTTATGGAGCTTTGTTTAGCATAGGTATTCAGGGTAGAGTAAACTTGGACAAACAAAATCAAATAATTAAGTCTGCTAGAAATGTGACAAAGGAAGAAGAATATTTTGAACCAATCAGGTGCTTGTGGGAGTAAAGAAAAAACTGAGTTTCCAGAGACTTATCATGAGTTTCTCTGCTGATGCTCCACATCTTCACCATCAGTCATCCTTCTGTTAATCCTTGGCCCAGTGCTTTGGTTGTTCTTTCTTTTGGAGGGATGTTCGTTGATGCAGAGGTGGAGGGGCTGGGTCGATTGTCTCCTCGCAGCAGTGCTAACATGGCTGTAATTGGTAGAATCTCGGCTGTTCCAGGAGGTGGATGAACCTGCGTAGCCTTTTCTTTAATTTGATGAAAAGAAGGTTAACTGATTAAAAAATGCAAAGAGACATCAACATGATTTAAATTGCTTCCAAATCCTTAACATATTTTTTGTACTAATTATGATGTGACTGATGTGACATCTAGACTTAACCCTTTTGACCAGATGAGAGGTTTCAGACATTCAAATCTTGTTCAACATTTATTTTTATCCCTGACAGCACTGGACTTGCATGAGTACTGGTGCAGGGATGTGAACTGATGCAGTGGGGTGGGCTCAGACTGCTGCTCTTTACAGGATGGCTTTTCTGCTAAAGGGGTTGGGTAATACTGGAGGAGGTCTGCTCCTACACTCAGCTGTCCTACTGTCAGAAGACAGGGTCCCCCCTGTCCATTATCTCAAAACAGGACTTAACTCTGAAGACCAACTTCATCATCCACATTCAGGTAAAGTGTGCTTGATAAGTTACGTGTTTAATGTCCCAGCAATGGCCCAGCACCAAAAATGCACAGGAGACATTAATGGACAACGATAACAAATAATAATAATAATAATAATCACAGTATTGATTTACTGGGATCTGAGTTCTGAATTTATCGTATTAACTCTTACTGGGGCAGAGAGCTGAGGTACAGAGTGGCAGCCATGCAGCCCAGAGACTACATATCTATGGCCTCTCTGAAGGGAAGACCCAAGTTAATCTCTGGATACCTGAGAGGACAAGCAAACATCAAAACATTATTTCCATTATTCCTCACAACTTTGAGTACGGTACTATGACTTCTACTAGTACTGCAGTAAAACTGCTTACAGATGGTGTGGATCTGCAAGGAGGAGATGTTTGTAGTTTTTTGTATATACACTTTATCAGCCACCAATACACCAGTAAGAGATCTAATATGGTTTCAGTTACTCACCTGTCAGGACAAGACTGGATGCGCAAGCACACCTTGGCTGCTGACACGTCACATGTCAGGCTGAAGTAAATCACTCTGTAATGTTCCCATACACACCCATAAATGTATGTGGTTGACCAACATGACATTCCCCAGCTTGAGGTCTGCACATATTTTCCCAGCAGCCTTCAAGTGATTGGGGGCCTTGGTGAGCTGAAAGGTTATTAAAGACATTCATTTAATAATGATTTCAACAATATTCAATCAATATTCATTTTTACACTGTCTATTAACAGAGTAGCAGATAACCGCTGGACAATAGGGCTAATTATCTTCAGAAAGAGAGGTCAAAAATTTCTTTCCTTCATGAAGTCAAAAAGACTTCTGTCGAAGTGCTAAAACTCCCGTCAGTGAAAACCTGGAGCCGAAGCACATTTGCCTGAGTCCAACAATTTCAGTTTCAACAGAGTGTTCAGGTTTCAGTTTCAGTTTTCACCTGGGTATGCATGATTGTGTATCAGTTTCAGCCACATTAACAAACCATTATATAAAATCAGGTATTTATTGTTGATGTAACCACTCTGAAAAAAAAAAAAGTTTGATGATTGTGCCAATCTCTTCTTTTGCAGTCTTGATATAATACGACCCTCATGCTTGGTCATTTTGGTCATATTGTCTTCATGTCCTCCATGCTCATGCATTTTACAACTGTCCTGCCACAAGGTGGTCACAGAATCTAGAGAAGATCCAGTGTAACTGGTTTTCTCAGCCAGATGAAGTGGATGACATCTTTGAAGCCATCAGAGGGTGCGACACCTGCTGCTGAAAGCTCAAAGCCCAGACCAAAGGAACAGGCAAAGGATGGGGACAAAACAACCAGTCACAATATTACTTTAATGTTTATATCACAGGATCGCAGGCTCCAAATGTGATAAGAAAATGTAAGTACATGAAATTACAGTCAGAAACATTATGGTGTAGTAGGATTGGGAAGAAAAATACAACTTTTGTTGTGAGAAGAGAGATCGACCAGCAAGCTCAGGATACTTACCAAGTGTGGCATTCTTCTTACATTTAGCTTGCTAAACAGATCTAAATTTAATTTGGGAAGTGTAAGGGAGTGAAAAAAACAGAACATAAAGTGAGTTTACAGAGCTCTGAATGATGTAGTTCTTTGCAATGTTTCCTTTAGCAGTCTTTCATTGTTCATTTCAGTCTTTATTAAGACATTCACTATATAAACTCTACTTAAATAAAAATGCTGAATTTGATGTTTTAATGCAGTCTTCCAAGCCACACCTAGACAGCAGCTGTCCTGGGGCACCATCCAGTGGTGGGATGACTGAAGTGCTGCGAGAACAAAGGGGAATGTGTACAATTTTTGGTACTTCTGGTACCAATCCCAAGCTACCCAGCAATCTACTCGGTCAGTTTATAATTTTAAGATCTGATTCAATCAGTGACAAAAAAATAAAAATTCTCAAATAATAATTTGGCCTTGTGCACCTTACAAACCTGAAGTCTTGTTCCAGTGAATCAAAGATCACGTTCTCCGACAGATGACTCACACAGGCAAGTACTCGAGATGAGCGGCTCTCAGTTCACAAACTGACTAACGTGCGTGAAGAAAAGTCATACCTACTGTCTCTCAAGTAGTAGGTTAACTACAAAGACCCCGAAGATGAAGTGATAATAATTAACAATGATTTATTAGCAGTTTGTATCACACAAGATAAAATTAACCTAAAAGTACACTGGTCAAAAAAAACAGAGGAATGGGTGCAAAATAATAAATAAAATAGGGAAGAAGAGATCAGCGATGATGCGTGATATAAAATTATGTAAAATGACAGTTTGGTTGTTCACCGGTTGATCCAAATATTTATACATAATATACATAAGCTTTCTTTAATAAGGGAAAAAGTTATAAAATAGTGTTACAGCCACCAAGAAAAAAGAAACCGCATGTACATGGTGTGTACGTGGAGACAATTAATGAATTAAAAGGTAAATCTGAGATGGAAAAAATATCCTTTGAAATTTGGAATGTATTTTCTGTTAGCCAGTTAAGTCCAACAATATCCAAAAAATGAGTTTCCAAAAGCACAAACGGTATTTGCACAAAAGAGACTTAAAGAGAGCGCTAAATCATCTGGGGTTCCCGCAACTTGTCACATGTTCATAACACACCATTAGGAACTCAAGGTCGTCCACTGTGCTCACACTTACACTACGTGAAGAAAAAATAACGTGCGCAACTTCTATGTGTATGGTTGTCAGATGAAAAGTTGTGAAACTCATACTATACTAAAAAAAAAAAAAAAAATGTCGACAGCACCTGAGCCCTGCTCGGTGAAAATAATCTGTTGAGTGATTATTATGACTGAAGCCTGTGTGGGAACCGAAAACTCACCCATATGTTTGTTCAAAACAGCATGAAGGGTCTGAATTGTTGCCAAAGACCACAGATTTCAGTTCAGGACAAACAAATGGAAATCATTTCATCACTGGTCTCTTATCTCAGAGTCACTGGTTTCGGTCTCTGCTGCTGATGCTGTGGCACCACTCTTCTCCATCACCTCAGGGTGCTCCTGTGGAGCCACTGTGCTAGGGGCCGCGTCCTCCTCCTCCTCTGCCTGCGCCCCTTCACTGGAGGGAGACTGGAAGCCACTGTCGTCGTGTGGTGGCGGGGGGAAGTCAGATGTCGCCTCCGGAGGGCTCTCTGGAAACGTTTCTGTAGCCACAGGTGAGATTTCGTCGGAGGGAGGTGGCGGTGGCATTGCCTCCTCTGGCACCTCCTGGTTGGAGGATGGCTGTTCCTCCACCATAGGCTGGTTGTCATCTACAGCAGAAGCACTTTCTGTGGCAGTTTCATCTTTCAGGGGGACTTCCACTTTATCCTGGTCCTCTGGATTGGCTTCCTCCTCTTTCGAGACAGAACCGTTTAAGTCTGGAGGGTTTTCTGAAGCTGTGGGACTTGCTGATCCATTCTGGTCAGGAGAAGCTTTATCATCCGAGTCCTCCTTCCCATCTCCACCCTTCTCCTCCTCTTCCTCTGGAATGTCATTGATGCCAGGCACCTCTATGCATGACTCGTTGGGCAGGACTGGGGATCCTTCCACCTGGATCATTGACACCACCTGCTTCATCCTCCTCCTGTTATAGGGCTCTACACTTTGACCCTCAGCATCACCTTCAGTGTCCTCCCCTGTACTGTCCACCTCTTCCTGGGCCCCTCCATACTCTCCGGCCCAGTCGATGGAGGGGTTTTCTCCCAACAGGTGCAGGCTGGGGTCGCTGTTGCTGAGCACAATGCTGTCCCTGTACAGGTTGTGTCTCCTCTGGACTGCCGCCTCCTTCACAGCTACAGACAGACAGGGGTGGTTAAAATGACTGTTAAGAAAATCTATTAAAAAAAAATGGAACTCGGATGTCACCTTTTTCCCAGTCATAAATGTTTCAACAACTGCTTATACACATATCATTTACTGGGTAACACATCGATACTTACCCTATTGAAATTGTCCTAATTAAAATTAGGACAAAATTACATAGTTCCTAAACAAGACCTCTAGCGCCTTAAACATCAAAGTACACCTAGTTATGATACAAAATCAGGTTGCTTCAAAGATTTCCTTTAATTTAGCAGTGCAGTCCAGATATTAACACAAAGGATGCTGTTGAGGCCTAACACTGACCCATCATGATGTCCTTCATGACAGACTGCAGCACAACCTCCTCAAAGATGTTCTCCACCAGGATGAAACGGGAAAAGTCCTCAAAGATCAGCTCCTGGAAGCGAGGCAGCTCCTGGTATTCACAACAACAGCAACAGTCAAAGCCTTTCAACATCTCAGTTTAACATCTTTTCACTAAGCATCTTCATTCCAGGATGTGATTTGTGTCACTCAGGAAAACAGTTTTCTGAAAGATACACAAAGTATAACTCTAACACAGAACAACATAGTGGAATCCAGACATCCAGTCAGTCTTATATACAGTTCTGTCTGTTGGCCATCTGTTGGGACACACAGTATGCATGTTGCTATATCTTCATTATCTAGAGCTAGATGAAAAAGACCCAACATCAAAAAGTACACACAACAAAAAAAAACACACAATTTCCCACACATTTTGGATAGCTTTCCCACACATAAACGAATGCATATTGGCTTGCATTTTGGTGACAGAATGATCAGAGACTCACTGAGGCACAGGAAGGGCTGAGCTGCTTCAGCATGTAGGGGATGAAGATCTGGAGAAGAGCCTCACGGAAGAAACGCTTTCTCACGGTGCTGCTGTCATAGTCAAATTTCTGTAAAAAAAAAAAAAAAAAAAAAAAAAAAAATGAAAGCAACAAACCAAGAAAAAGCCTTATTACCACAATGCAAGTTTTCAGAAACCTATTTATTTCCCACTCAATGAACAGCTTTCTTCTAAAACTAAGACACAACCAGATAAATTAGAAACATGAAATGATTCTTGACACCAGAGCAAGATATGTGACAAGTGGTGGAAATTAAGTACATAAATACATTCACTCTGGGATTGTACTGAAGTAATGTATTAGGGTATTTAACTCGAGTATTTCCAGTAAATGCTTCTTTTTTATTTTTACTCAACTGTATTTATTTGACAGATATGGTTACTTATTACATTTCAACTTTTACATAGAAACAAAATTAAAAACAAACACATGGATGAGATAAAACCACTAAAAGGTTAAACTGGTGCGTCCCAACATTTTTTGATTTCTTACAAAAAGCAGTCTTGTTTGTCTATGACTTATTAGAAAAAAGGTCCACAAGATGAAAACAATGTTGTGTTTTTCACTTTTTTGTTCTTTGTTTTCCTATTAATCATCTCATGACCCCGTCTTATTTTGTGACCCTTTAGGTGTGACCCCTTTGTTGGGATCAACTGAGCTAAACTACCTAACTGTATTTAATGCAATGTTTTCAATTAGCTCCACTCAGTGGTGGACTCAGTCAGAACAAGTAAAAAAGGGCACCAATTGTGTATGGTGGGGCACCAGCATGCACAAAGTTATGATGCATTTATGGTGAAATTGTTACAAACCTGCTTAAGATTGAAAGTGTTTTATTATGTTACTTAGATGTTATAACTACTATAGAGCTATAATAAAAACCCGCACGAAGCTATTAACCTTTTAAGCCTTTAAAGGCATATAGAGGCCAACTGCTTTTCTAGCATAAAGGGCAGCCTATACAGCAGTGCATCATGTTTCCCACACCACAGAGACTTTCTTGCACATCTTTTAGCTACCACAGAGGCATTCAAGAGGACACTTTATGTGGGATGTTTTTCAAAGAAAGGGGCTCGTTACACAATTGCCCCCAGCCGTGTTGGGATTATCAGCTAAAAATCGTGTATGCTTGGGACCGCATTTTATTTGTTCCACTGTGGACATTCTTGTGAGAAATATATCGTGGCTAAATCTGCAAATAATTCAAGCATTCAAATAAAATGGCAGAGTGTAAACATAGTGCACTAAATAGAAAATGATTCATTTCAGTGTATACAATATAGATTTTTTTTGTCATGTAAGTCATGTCACAGTAGGAAAAGCACAAGTGTAAATAATCAAATGAATGAGTGCTGTATTCCATTTAATTGATTCAGTTTCAAGGCTCTGTGGTGTTCATTTTGGCTCACCATCACACAGTCACGGCTTGCTGAGACACTTAAATAAAACAGAGCCATCGTTAATGTTATTAATAAAGCTTGTGACTTTCCTGCTATGACAAGCCATAAAGGACTTTTGTCAAGTGAAATCTTTCTGCTCCTTCGGTGTGTTTTGATTTAGGATTAGAGTGATCATCTACTAGCCTGTGTGTGTTTTACCTTAATGACTCTGTCCTGGCAGCGTTGGATGGTCTTACAGAGTCCCTCTGTACCCTGAGACTCCAGACTCTGGTGAAGGATCTGCTCAAATGTATACACTGCATTGTCCATTTGCTGTGGATATAAGTACGTACACACACACACACACACACACTATGGTGTTACATTACAGAAACCATGTTAAATATCAATTAATCATATTTTGGTATTGATACATAACTGGCTGACTGAAAGCACAGATATTTCATATGTATATTTTATAACAAAGTTTCAAATTTAATCAAGCAATGCCTGCACACAAATATCCCCCATTCAGACTTGCCCTCCAATCACTTGTTCTGAGTAACTGAACCACCATTAGAGGGCAGCCACCTTCCTACGGATCTATTGTGTTTGCAGGTGTTAACACAAGCTGAAACTCTTCCAATGCCTCTGAGCTAAAGGAACCTTCAGTACAAGTGTCCCTTGTTTGTTGAAAGCAAAATGACTTGGAGATTATCTGAAATTATTCTTGTGTTCCAAAATACATCAGCTTTAAGACTGAAACACTAACTCACATGTCAAACAGATTGCATACGTTAAACAGTTTCTGAAAACTGTGCTGACTGGAACTGTACTCAGTTTTTTCCCACACAGTCAGTAAACATGTCTGTCTTCACACAAGGACAACAAATGAATTCAGATAACTCTAAAAAGCTCCTGCAGCACTAACTCAAATATTGACTTCATTAGCTCCTGGATTTGATCCGCTCATTAGTCAACCACAGTCATCTGCTGCTTAGGTGCTCCAAGTGATTCCAAGAAACCAGAAATACAGAACATATTAGAGGTGTAAGAAAATATTGATACAGAGTGAGCATCGTGATCTTCGCTTCAGTGTTACTGTATCGATTCTCAAAAACACTGTATGGATTTAACAGTTTCCATGCAAAATGTATGCTTGAGTTGTGCTACAATCAATCTTGACTCTTTCACTCCAACTGTACACAACGTTAGTGACTTTGAACATTTCTAGCATAAAACATGTTTGCATGTGCTCAGCTCTGGGCCAGTGCCAGACGTCCAAAGTCGTGTGATATGAACAAAAGTTCCAGTTACTAAAGAGATTTTTAAGGACTTGGACATGTTTTTTTTTTTTTTTGTTAGGACACGCTGCACAGACTGAGACATGTTGTTTCTAAACAATACTTGAACTCTGTGTGACTTTGAATCAAAGGGTAGACCCCACACTGGCCCCTGGGCCCCACTGAGGAGGTCATGATAAGTGATTTCCCCATGGGGGAGGTTGGGGGATTGAATGCCAGAATGCCTCCCTCTTGGATCTCTTCCCTGAGACTGAGCTGTTGTGCAAGTCTGGACACATGGGAGATTAATGCAATTATTTCAAGGTTCTGGTGGGCTTCATAAGAAGAATTACAAAAGGGAAACTTTTGCTGTGGTTGGATACACCTACAAACTACATTCTAGTTGCATTTGCATTCTTCTATGTTATCATCTCAACATGGAACATGCCAGATCATAATTCCAATGGGGAAAGCATCATGTTTTACTCTACAACAACTGATATGTTTTAAATTCTGTTAATTCATCTACACTGTCTCAACACTCTCATTTTACATATTTTCTGTACTAGCGACAAAATACTCAGACAAAGACAGCAAAATAGTTTTAAAGTGCTGGTTCAGCAACAAGCTCTAATGGTGTCTGTCCATGTAGACAGTTGTGTATGTGATACAGTGACAGACTGCTGCAGCCCCTCTGACTCCAAAACACTGTCCACCTCCTATACGGCCCCTAACTCTCTCTTCAACGTTTCTAGCAGTCTCACATGAAACCCGAAAAACCTTTGTGACATACATGATATTATGCTAACACTATAAACATGGTATTTTCAAAAGCGTATTTTAAGAAAAGGATGTAATATCAATTTTTACATAACGCCATTCTTGTGATGCATCATATGTTAATTAGGCAAACAACACAAAAGATTTTGTTTCATTGTGTTTTCCAACAATGCCATTCATCACAAGAGAAAAAAGACTTCAGAAGTGAGGACAAACCGATGAGTAAACTTGCTAAAACCTAATATACCCTGCAATCCGATATGGAGATTAGTAGCATCCAGGATTCTCTGGATGCTTTGGCTGTTGTGATACATGGCGGATTATCACCGTTATAGTATGTGAAGAAACACAACGCTTGAGGCCTAATCTAAGCAACTGAGATGTTATCATAGCTGATTGAAATGATGGACAAAACTATGAAAATAAAACTACAAGTTGTGATAAGCTAAAATTTGGCTTTACAACCGGGAGCTGTAACTGTGGACCAACACAGTGCCCAATTTAACACCCATACTGTAAATGAGACCAAACTCATTCGTAAAAGCAAAGTGATGTAGGTTGCAGTGTTAGAGTGTCACCTCTCTCATGAGGATCTGGGCCCTCTGGACAAACACTGAGGGGCAGGAGACATCAAACCTCTGCTGCAGACCCTCCAGACTCAGGTGCTCCACCTTCTCATAGCAGCTCTGCATCTTCACCGGATGGAAGGCCAGCATGGAGATCTTTTCCATGTGCTGAGGAGGAGGCAAAGATAGAGAGAAGATTATTTGTCCATCCATCCATCCATCCATCCATCCATTTTCTATCACTGCTTATGGTTTGCGAGGGGACTGGAGGCTATCCCAGTTAACTATGGGAAAGAGGTGGGGTATGGGGTTTTGATTTCATAGTTACAAAGATTTTAAAGCACTCCACAGTTTGTGCCAATGCCAGAGATTGGGCCAATGTCTCTGCAAGTAAGTGTTGTCTCTGAAGTCTCAACTCAAGCTCTAAACTTTGAGTTTCAAGTTGTCAACAAGTCAAAATGCACTCTTCACTAAAGGTAATGCCATTTTCAACAACAGAGCCTCACTTTAAATGTCAAAAGAAGTTGGAAGTTGTGGCATCTGTCTAATTTTCTACCTGCTTGTTTTGCATACTGAGATCATTTGTTTACAAGGTGCACTTGAGTTCAACTTTAAGTCCTTGTTGGCACCCATATGCTTTGCCCTACAAAGTGATGCAGATTTGAATAGTTTCCAAGGCGCATTTGAATGCACCATGAAGTCCCTGTCTGTGTATGTATCAAACAGAAACAGAGCACCTCTAAATGACACCAAAACACAGAGACTGTTAGCAACACTAATGTTAGCTGATTTGGGAAATGAGGGGGGAAAAACTGGCACACTTTATAAATAACATGCTTGTAAATAGCATGTTTATAAATAACATGCATCTTTTGGCTTGGTTGAATGCATTTTCAAGTCAAAAGGCATACTTTTCTCTTGAAATGTCTGATCAGATATACAGATCATGCACTGGGAGCTTATCCTGAGTCTACCTCCTCACCTGTGCCACAGTCTCCTTGGTGCCCTCATTGAGGGTGTTCTTGCTCATGTCCACCAACTCTCTGAAGAACAAATCTCGGACCTCAGCGAAGCCTCGACTGGTTGGCTCCATTAGGGCATCCAGGATGGAGCTGATGTAGGGCTGAATGCTTACCTTAAGCAGCTTTTCGGCCTTGTGGAGAACCACCTCTGCATTAACATGAGGATGACATAAGAGAGAGAGAAGAGAAGGTAAACATGCAGGGTCACTGTATCAGAAAACCCCTCCTTCACCGCTGAGTCACTATGGAAATACTGCTAATTAAAGCCACTTTAATTTACAAATTAGAAGTTAATTTAGTAAGCAATAAAACGAGCTGGAGCAATCCCAAAAACATACACATTAGGTTAATTGGCTACACTACATTGCCCCTAAGTGTGAGTGTGAGTGTGAACGTGTGTGGTTGTCTGTCTTTGTGCATCAGTCCTGTGATTGACTGGCGATTTGATTTGAATGATTTCATGTTAATATTCCATTTATCTTCTCATGTTGGGAACTTCTTCTGTAACATCACTGCAACAACAGCAGCTTATCCGTCACTCACAAACAGTGTGAGGAATGCTGTCGGTCTGCCTCGCAAACACATCAACAGTTGTGGAACATGGTGCTTAAACTGAGTGTAAATCATCAGTGGCTCACAGGAAGGTGTAAGATAATTCTGTGTGTACATGTTCAGTCACTGTGTGTTTGCAGGGAAGGTAAACGCGTCTCAACTGTCTGCAAGACAGACATTATTTGTTAGAATTTTAGGTAGGACTTTCTATGAAAACCACATCTACAGTGCAGTATGGTGCCATTCATGGGGTCTTATGATGCACTCATAATTTATGACTAGATTCACAACACACATAATGCTCTCTGATGTCTCTGATTAAAAGTAATTAACTGTTGCAGTAATGATAGAAAATTTTAACAAGAACAATGCAGTACAGGAAATTATTAGTATGCATAGTTGCTCATGAAAGGCAGACTGCAAGTCTGAAGTGTGCTATTGGAATAATATTTCCTTAGTTTTTAATTTCGTTCAAAAATACGATACATTTAAAGAAACAATTGTAAATTTGCTAATTCAAGCTGCATTTAAACAATAAACTCAAACTAAAACAAGATGATGAATTAAATTTCCTTATTGTGGCTTTAAATTATAAATAAATCTGTAAATCTGTGATCACTCTGGTGGCACACGCTCAACTCCATGTTTCATTTAACAGCGTACAATGAGTTAATGATTCAGGTAAAAAGCAAAAACTTAAAAAATTATGCTTGCTCTCTCGCTAACCTCTGATCTTGTTGGTGACATGCTCCTTGGAGGTGATGATCTGGTCCATGTCTGTTCGTATGGAGGCCTCCAGAGTGGAGCGGGCCGCCTCACACTTCTGCACTAGAGCTTCATACTGAGCCTGGCACTGCCCCTGCACCAGGCTGTATACAGCATCACCAATCTACACACAGAAGAAATGCACATATGAAAATGGAACCATCCTGGTTGTCTTTGCAGTCAGTCAAGGGTTTCAAACAGTGATTATTATTACTAGAATTATTTTATATTCTCTGACGTAAATGCTGTTTCTGATGCTTTCCCCTCCAATGAAGACTAAAATCTATGGGAAATTTAATTTACTAAGAATTATTATTTCCTGTATTTTTTTTTAATTGAAGGTCCGCTGTGTAGGATTTATGGGGATCAATTGGTAGAAAAGGAAAATAATAACCACAATTATGTTGTCGTTAAGGTTAGAATCGTTGCATCTTTGTTACCTTAGAATGGGCCTTTTATGCCTACAGAGGGAGCGGCCACAACAGACGAGGGGTATTCAGCTGGCTACAACATGCACCCGCACCACTAGACACCACTAACCAGTACATACTGGACATTTAAGATGATTAAGAAAAGCATCAGCTGCTGAGGGTTTGAAATTAATGTAACTGTAATGTTTCTTACCAACATCCAGTTCCTCTGCCTCTCGTGTAGTTTGCCTTTGAGGCGTGGGGAGATGAGCTCCCTCAGCACAGGGAGGAGGCCCTCCATCACCAAGTTAGACAGGATCTAAAGGAAAACAAAACACACACATGCATGTGTAGTGACTCAAAATCAATGCAGAAGAACCAGAGGACATAATCATTTATATTCCATGCATTCTGCCTCCTTGTTAAAACACTGACGCCCACGATGCAATTCTATCTCTGACAGTTTAGAGTAGTTGTGGGTGTGTTAAGTTAGTAGTGGCTAATGTAGCCTGCACATACACATACAAACACACACACACACCACAGTCTCTGCATACCCCAATCAAACAGGATCTGGTTAGATCTGTTTGTGGTCAGAATCGACAGTAGATCCAATGCAACATTCAATTCGATTTGCTAAAAAAGTAAATACCCTGAAGCCCTAGTATATACAATATTATGATAGCTGTGGATGAATTACCAGACATGACTTATCACTGGGCTATAAATAAAAATACTGTGATGTTTTAAAATAAATATTTCAATACCAAAATATCAATTTACTGCCTGACTGTAGTGTACTCATCTATACTCAGCTGTTAAATTGTTGAAATAAGGATTACACGCTCCTGAAAACACTGCAGACTTGAATAACGTGTTGTCGTCCGCATGAACTATTTAAGGTAGATGGTGCTACCTGGGGCGGACGGACACGTTTCACCAGCCAATCAGGATTGGCGTAATGAGATTGATGCTTCTGAGGTCTGCATTGAGGCGTGCATCCCATAGTGAGACATCTCACTCATATTAATCAGAGAACCGGGATTATGCAAATAACCTAAAGTTACATTGTCAAACACTACAGCACAGCTGCAACAATGAACTTCACTCAGAAAAGAAGCTATCCTACTGCAGTGAACTACTGGAGAACACAGCTTCTGTAATTTCATTTAGCTGACCATGGGAGAGGAGGTTTACAGTGGGAAATTCACACCAGCCAGGGGCCACTAAATAACTCAGAATCAGAATCACAATACTTTATTGATCCCTGGGGGAAATTGGGTACTAATTACTACAGTATATTAATTCTTAAGGTGGCCCTACTCCCATGAACATTTTTTGCTGGTATAAAAAGAAAATAAATCCTTTTTAATTTTCAGGTGCAACAACCATTAAAAAGCTGGAAAATCTCTTGTGTCTGTTTCCATATCGTGTCAACAATGTGATGTCTATGGGTTCGCAGCATCCAGAAAAACCTGTTCAGTGCTGGAGGTACAGAAACCTGGGCCACGCCTGCAGGATGGTATAGCATTCTAATCACCGTTCAGGGAACAAAAACCATGAATAACAACACAGGAGACTGTACACAGTCCCACCATATTTACATGGTGAACTCATCGGATTAAGGCAGGAATATGCAGAATCTGTTTACATGACATACCTCTGATACCCATGGTTACCCATGGTTGGGAGTCATATTTTTGCTTTACCATTACCAAGCCTTGTTTCAGTGGGAATGATGATATTCCAACTTTAAAAGAAAAGGCAGATGCCAACAGACAAGAGGACGATGATACATGTTACTACTACTGACATGCATACCTGCGATGGTACACCACACATCATCTCCCAGGTGCCATAGTTCCCTTGAGCTTGGCGGTAGAGTCGAACTGCATCAGTAAAGGCTGGGGTTTGGACCTTATTCTCCTCTGACAAACCTGGGATGGGAAAATTCATAGCTGTTAGCAAACTGGCACTTTGAAAGAAAGTACTGAAATTCAAAAACAAAAAACATGAATGCCAGTAACTTCCATTTTGTATCCAGGTATTACAACAGGACCTTTAGATAGACCATATTTTGACACAATAGAAATAACACAGACATAAATAATGAAATAAAATGATGGCTGCCTCACTGACATGTCATCTGTCGAGACTTGCTGGGAAAAAACTGAGCCATTGTTAATGTTATAAGTAGCACCTCTATCTGCTCTAACAAATAAAGACTTCTAGTGTGAAAAGGCTTATTGGCTAAGCAAAGGCTTGCAAACATGGACACAACACTGACGTTAGCTCTAATTTGGTTCTTCACCAGCTTGTTAAGTGCTCAACAGTGGGATTATCAGAGCTATTTGAGTGAAGGCAGCCGCCACCTGCTGCTGAAAATGGTGCTGATGAGAGCACAGAGGCTGAACCGAAACAGTAAAACTGTAGTCCATAAAACCAAAACAAGTGAGCTGACAATGCTATGGCAAAATACAAACAGCTGTGTGTGTGTGTGTGTGTCCGTGTGTGTGTGTGTGTGTGTGCGTGTTCGCACACTGTTCTAGCTTGGCAGTAGTGAACACCAAAGTCAAATAGTGCGTGAGAAAAACAGGGCCTCCAGAAAAAGAAGTGAAACTTTGCCACATTCCTCAAGCTGTCTAGCTTCCAAAGAAAATGAAAATCTGGTCCAAACCAAAAAACATGATAACACCAAGTGCTGTGATGGAAGAAAAAGCTGAAATAATGTTTCAACTTTGTTGGACAGTGTATGAGAACTCCCACCTATGACAGAATGTATGGGGGAGGGCAGTGATGAGTTCCTTGTAGCAGCACGGACAGGAAGTCCAAAGACCATATGGAAGAGGGGACTGGAAATTCCACTTTTTGGTTTGTTTGAAATTCCTTCATGAGCAAAAAGTCAAAATAATAACCCCCTCTTGGAAATGGTCTTTATCTTTACTAACAGATGGAGAAAATAAAGATGAGTTTATCTGACTGTACCTACACAGTTCCATCTACAGTAGTAGTGAAATTACTTAGTGAAAGTGTGAAATCATGATTCTAGTGGGTATATGCTTATCTACTTATTTTATATGATTTTTCAATTTGCACTGAAACCTCAGTCAAAATGCCAGAAATCTGAGACGGAAAAAAGTCATTTAAAAAAAACACCGAAGAAACAACCAATGCTGATGAAAGCAGATTTTTATCTTTGACCTTGGTGTCAGTGTACCTCTTCTTTACCCAGCACTAAACAGCACAGAGAGCAGACTGGATGGTTAACACAATGACCTGACATCTCCAGTTAAACACACAGAAAGAACACTTATTTCCCAGACTCCAATGCTTTAAAGATTGGAGAAGCATTTTAATCTGTGTTTCTCCTTCTTTAGGCTGGATTATTGGCCAGGTCCAGCTCCCTGAACTCCCACGGGCTCTGAAAGTCCCATGAGGCTTACTGTGTGTCAGTTTGTTGAGAATATAGATCATTAAATTGCTTTACTTGCCCTAACAAGAAGAGCCTTTAGCAGGGTTCTGCATTAATTAACAAATTCTGAGGCTTGTAGAGGAGAACTGTGTCAATACCTCTGCTGTTTTAATTAACCAGCTATAAAATGTCAGAAAAAGCTCATTGTTTTCGAGAGCCCACAGTGGAGTTCACAAATTGCTTGCAACATTCCAAAAGCCAAAGACATTCAGTTAACGAGATTTAGAAGAGAGCAAAGCAGCAACCCTTCACATTTGATGAGCTGGAGCCTGTGAATGACTGCTAGTACTGTTTTCAACTAAAAATATATTACTAAATAAATTTGTGTTCAATTTGCTTAACTGTAGACAACAGGAAACTGCGCAGAAACGATGGTGCCCTTCTGCCCTTCGTTACACCATTACACACTGACTGATCCTCTGTGTCAGAAGAATGGCTTGTTGAACTGGGGTAAGACTGGTGCTCCCACACCTTGAGTTTTTTAACAGAGCTGTTGGAAAGCCAGTGCAGGTCTCTGAAGTGTTGCTCTATGTGGCACATAGAGAACATATGGGGTCATTCATCACGTTGCTGGCCCATGTCAGAGCTCAGGCATGTTAACTATTAGTGCCGTTTCCTCTTTCAGGTTCTCAGCCCTCACAGCTTGCACTGACTTAGCAATCAATGCCGGGCATTGCTGCCTTAGGCAGTAAATAAAAACTTTCTTCTGAGGTGAGAAAATCTAAAAAAATTACAAATTAAAATTTTGCTTTAGTAGTATTAATTAGTATTTGTTCCTGGTTTTCATATTCAAATTTGAAATGATAATAAAACTGAAGTAGTTAAAAGTTTGAAACTTTCTGTTCCTACTATATTTCAAAGATCACAGAAGGATTATGTTTAATAGACATGAAGGAAAACACAGCCAAATAAACACAAAAAAGAAACAGTCAGAGCTGGACACACTAAAGAAATGAAATACTGATAGAAAGCAGACTTGGACACAGAGCAGTCTAAACAATGTGCTGTTGTTATGCCACTATAAAAACTACTCCCGGCCTCTGGCACTGCCATCAAATCTCTCGGTTACTAAGTAAGCTATTCACGTCACCATGCCGCACTGAGCACTACATCAGACTCACTGCCATAGCTGCATTACATTTTGTGTAAACTGCACACTGATTCATGACATGATGAGCTGGTTTAAAAAGTGACTGTGATGGCACTCAAATCCATGCCAAGCTGAGGCCAGGGGAGCTTTGAGTCCCACAAAATACATTCAAACAAACTAACTCAAAAAAAGAAAAAAATAGGAGGGTTTGGTACACTGACAACCGCTTGATGCTGCCCACTGCTCCTGTGTGTGTTTCACTGCATGTAATTTGCTGGGTGTTACATGAGTGTGTCCAACTAAGGATGGGTCAAATGCAGAAGACGAATTCAGTGTGTGTATGTAAAAAATATATATACTGTCAATAAAAAACTGATTCTTCTTCTTCTGACTTTCTTACGTTGTAAAGTACATCATGTTGCACACTTATTGTGATCCTCTCGTATTGATATGCATGTGTTTACATTGGAGGATGCTTAAAGCCTGACACTAAAGATGATCTTCTGAGTGCTGGATGGGTAAACTTCCTGAATCACAGTATCTAATTTTAAGAAACTGCAGAATGTCACTTATGCAGTTCCGCTGGCCTTTTCTGTGTACACCTCACATAAAAATGCTGCTTGCATTGCAGCACAGCTGTACCTGGTAATCTACACTCTGCACTGATTTATTAACACACACCGCATACAGTCCCAAACACCTATTTGTCCCTATCTGTTTCCACCCTTCAGTAAATACCAGTTGTGTGTCTGAGAATGTAAGTGCAGGTTTGGTGGATAAAGTGTAGCATCTGTCAGTTAATGAAGCCTCTGCTAAAGTAAACAGCAAAGGTGAAGTTAGAACAAAGCTACTGTTATTTGTGATAGGTTCCTCCTGGGTCCTACCTCTTAATCTGAGCTGAGCCCCATGGCAACCAGGTAAATACATCATGGCATGACGCCATGATGTATTTACTCTTATTTCCACTTGCAGTCCTATGCCAGCTTCACGTTCACCTCTGATGTGGCAGCAGTACATGCAGCAGAGAAGTCCACACACCAACACCCAAGTCTGGGATTCTTTCCCCTGTAACAGTAAGGTCACCTATAACCTTTCTAAACTATTATGTCGGAGATTACATCAAGAGTCAACTTTATTTTTTAGACTTTGAGTTGATAGCTTGACAGCACTCACCTGCTGCAGACAAACATATATTAGTGGACCGCAAACCACAGTGGAGGATGCCAAATGAGAAATACAAAGGAACAGATATGAAACACTGGTTGTGTCATATCTGCGCTAGAATCAGCCAAGGTTGACACATGAATATCCTCCCAGAGAACATGAGATTTTCCACAACATAGCAAACATGGCACTACCCAAGGGAGCTACTGTATTTTTATTTCTGAGATCTACAGAAGAAGCGATACTACGTGAGAACAACTACTTTAGTTTACTTTTTTAAAACAGGTTTCACCATAGTTGTATTTGTTCAGAACACGCTGCTGCTACTGCACCAAAACTGTAGCGTTGGTTGCTTCACTGCAACCAATGCTCCAAAGGAATGCGGGATCCATGGTGTAGCCATCAAGCTCATGTAAATGCATGGTTAAAAGCAAGTAGATTCATGCTCTAGATAACATCTATGACTTTTGATAGAGCAGTAGACAACGGGCTACTGCTCAGTAGCAGGATAACTGCAGGGGGTGCTCTTGCTTTCTAACCAAGTTTGGTCAATACACTCAGCACATCATTTCTGATGCAAGAGTGCAAAAAAAGTGCATCCAAAATATTTCTTTCAGGAATGTTTCCCAAAACACATCACTTCATGATGGAGAGGGGCTGGATAAAGCACTGTGACTGAGCTGCTCCACAAGTCAAAAAGCAAACAAAGTACAAAGTAATGATACACTGAATAAAAGTGAAACAATACTGGGGCAGAACAGGTAAGAAATCTTGAAGAGACCTGCTAATTCAAGGGAACTGTTGCATCATCAGGTATTATTATGTAATACAGGTTTGTGAAAGGGGGCAGAAAGGTGATACTGATTTTCAAGAAGATCTTTTCAACATGAATCAACTGCTTTAGTGATAAATACAGACCCCTGAAGGGAGGGATCCAGGATTAGGGCATTCTTGCAAATGAGGCAAAGGAACAGAGGATTTTTCCCAATATATTTAAGCCACAGATATTCAGTCTCACAGACTGTTTTAGAGGCCACTTGTAGGGAGGCTTTGATTCGCTCTCTTCAATTTCAAGCCCTGGACAGACTAAATCAAAAGGACATGATTTCATATCTATTCCCAGGAACCTGCCAAAGAGCATCAGGATAGGCTGATCTGTCTTGGTGACTTTAATATTTATTTGTTTGACATTGTATGTCATGCATACGCAATGAATAACATCAGTAAATAACCAACAATTAGTTGGTTGGGAGCATTAGTACAATGACCACCATACTGTAAGAATATGGTTTATGTGACAATCATCATATAAACTTAGGATTATAGTGCTGTGCATTTCTAAGCCTGTGTTTGTGCAGGAATTTGTATCGGTCATTAGATAGCAGAACTCACCATCATTGGTGTGTCTGACACAGTCTTGGAGGACAGCGTGCCACTTCTGCTGCTCTTTCTCTGTCGCCACACAGAAGTAGTAGTGACGGGCGTAAGGGTGCCAGAGGATCAGAGGGAATTGGGTGGCACATTTTAGGAAGGGTGAACTTCCCTCCTTGGCTTTCACACCTGGAAAAAAAATGACACAACACAAGCACACTGAGCAATTAGTTTGACCTTTCTGCATGTCTTCTGAAACACACAGCATACCACAGGTCTGTTAAATGCACAACGTCTTAACATGAGCTTAAACAGGCTAATGTACACTTCAGCAGGTCCAATGTGACTAAAGCAAGTTTTGAGCTAAAGCAAAGCTAAAGTCTTTAGTATTCAGTGATGAATTGCAACTGCAAGCGAGCTACAACTCAAGAAAATATATGCCAATACACAAAACACAACTAAATGAAGAAAACATTCATTTGACAACACAAGCACTGCGAATACAAAACCAATACTGTTTGTGTTTTGTCTGTTTGTATTTCTTAAGCTGCAGTGCATTTATCTTTGTAAATGTGCAAGCAGAATAGTTTTTCTTAGCATTTGTGCTAGCAAGGCTAACCCCATCAGCTGCATAACTCTGTTCCTACATATCACAGCAGTGATTCAAGTGCTGTAAAGGTGCAGCCAAAAGAAAGTTGGCTGTATATAACAGTGATGCCTGTAATAATCGGACATTGACATTGCTGCTGCTTACTACTTCCATGTAAGCAAAACTGATTTACAGACACAACATCAGGGTGTTCCGAACAGCCTCTGGCAGGTTCAGACACAGCCCGTTTGCTCTCATGGTTAAAGGATTAAATATGACATTTAGGTGAGCTGTCTCACTGTGGGCCCTTTTACACACCATATCAACCACACCATATATAAATGGTAATTATTTCTTTTTAATTTTAGTGCCCTGTGGTTGGTTGCTGATAAGCTCAGAGGCTTTTCCCCAAGTACAACAACTATTTGAAAATAAAGGCAACTTTTTCATAGACTTCTGGCAATAAAAAGTGAAATAATAAAAAAAAACCCTGTTTAAAATTATCAGGAGGGTTTTTTGCAGCTTGAGGCTCTGGTTTCCTCTCCCACGTCCCTTCCCATCTTCCTTCTCACCTGGCAGGCTGCTGCTGATCAGTTCCAGGTACTGCTCGATAGATGTCAGCACTTTGTAGCCGGCACAGTTGATGGTTCCTTTGGGATGGAGGCGTCTGTCATAGGACTGGCAGTTAAGACAGAGAGCACAGTTAATGTGTTAAACGGTGCATCAAACCATCATCTGAAATGTCCTGGACAGTTTTATTTCCCCTAACTGCTTTATTGTCGTAATAGTTGATGTTGTACGAGTCTGGGACAAACAGGAAGCGGTTCCTCCACTTCTTATTCTCCTCCAGATACTGAAAGAGTGAGCCAGAGAAGATGGACTTGTTCTCCAGAGGAATCTGTGGGTCAAAAGAGGGGCAGGTTTAAGAGTTTTCCTGAAAGAAGTGTGAAGTGTTTTGGCAAGTTCTTTCTACTGAGTTAAAGCAGAGTATGGAGTCTGAGTTGGGTCTCAGAGAGGTGGAAGAGGGTATTTTACCTTGCGGTGTAGTAGTTGGGGTTGAGGGCCACCTCCTCCTTCTATGTCAAAGCGAACTTTGTTAAAGAGAGCCACTGCATACTGCTGCTCATACATACGCCCAAACTCCCCCATCACCTCCCCGGTCTGAGCTGAAACACACACATACAGACAACGTTAGGACAGTAGTGGAGCTGTTCATATTTACACAAGGAATGTGCCAATGACTGCAAAGCTCACTGTGTTGCAAAGTGAATTTGAAACACAATTACAATTTAGGCCTGAAAGGACATACTGGAAAACAAAAAAACAGATTTGTTCACTTTCTCATCAACAAACACTACCTTATTTACAATTTAAACTGACAATTGACACGTTTTTGCTTTAACCTATCAGTATGAAAGAAATGTTGATTGCACAATGTAATGGCTGTAGAATGGGTGAGGGACAAGCCTTGTCACTATAGGCTCTCAGTCTCTGTTCAAAGATGCACTGGTGGCAGTGTTGGATGCAAATACTCTCCTTGCTCTTTCTTTGGGTGTCCACTGACTGCTGCTCACTATGAAGTGATTCTACTGTACACACTATTTGGTCCAAAAAAATACATTTACAATTAATGTACAATTACATGTACATGGACCACTATGCTTGAATTATTTTGTTACATGTGTTATTTATCAGATCAAGCTACTTCTTGGTTTGCCTGATCACAAAGGTGTGCATCAGGAGACAGGTCCAGGTTGTTATGGAGCAATTCTTTCTGACAGTTAGTGGTCAGGGAGGACGGTGGGGTACAAAACAAAGAGTCAGAGATGTATTGGGGACATACAACTAATGTTGAGTCATTAAAATGTCTTGATAAACTCAAAACCAATCAATCAATGTGGATCGTTTCAGAACAGCTGTGCTATTAGCTATATATCAAGGGCTAGTTACACAGGAATCCAGGGAATGGTCTGCTCATTGAGGCAGAGGCTGGATCCAAATCTGGATAAATGATGCAAAAAAACTGCTTAAGTTGGTTGAGTTGGACCAACTGCTTGAGTTGGACTGGATGAACCATTGGAAAGAAGTTCTGCATGGAAGTTTCCAACATAAAATCACCAGTAGAATCAGATACAACCATTTTTAGTGAAAGGGAATTCCATTTGGGCTGGGTGGAAGACCTATTTGATCCCATCTGCTCTCCATTGTGGTAATGAATTATGTTTTTGCATTTGGGTTAATGCAAGAAGTATATAATTAAGCTTTCTGGCAAAAGTATTAGGAAAGTAGCCAGACATCATTATGAGCAACTCTTTATATGAAAAGGGAAATGACCCAGAGAACGTACAGTTTTGCTTCATTCACCAACAGTTTAGCCAGCACATAGAGTCCCTGAAACAGTTAGAGTCACTGCAGGTCAAAATTTTGGATTATACTGGCTGGATACAGGTGAAATGTGCCTGGCATCATTGTTTAAACTGTAATGATTAAGGCAAACTATCTTGGATAAACATCCTGGTGAAGAGAATCAACCGTTTCTCCTTCACGTAACATCTGTATGAGTCAGTCATCGCCTCCTCTGCATTCCACCACAAAGTAAGTATGACTTCATGACAAAAGTCACCAACAGAGTGTGTCACATCTACATAGGTGCTTTTGTGTCCGAGGTCAACAAAGACTTTTATTCCTTGAAAGTTTGTGTGACTTATTGTGCCTTAGCTCCTGCACAGGCACATGGCTATGGAAGAGCACAAGGGAACTGCTTTCTGGGTAACCAGCCTTTTAGACAGGAAGTCCCAAGAGGAATGTGACCCTTAGCTAGGATAATGAGAGATGGAGAGACGAGTGGGGGTATGCCAACAGAAAGTCCAGCACCATAATTTACATTTACCATTTGTGATTACTTGGCTCTTTCCTTGCATGTACCGTTTGCTTGGATGACACTTACGTAGTTCTACAAATACATAAAAACACGTAGGTGTGTATTTTCCCACACAAATTTCTACATTTCCGACAAAATAATTACACTTCAATGGAACCAGTGTGAATGACATGATGTGACCAGAATCCAGCATTGCTCCAAGTGCAAATCGCTCTGTATGTCGCTCTCGGCTAGGTTGTGAACTTTCTATCATCATAATCACACAGCTGCTGTTGAATTATTCACTCTTTTCAGCTTGACCTACACTTCACTTTCAATTGATTAAAGTGATGTGATTCCTGTCCTTCTTACAGTGCATGCAGGAATGAATATTGAATAAACAATTTGATATAAAATCAAACTCTGAAATATCTAATTATGAATCTAAGCATGCACTTAATGCTAGCGTTGAGCATTTGACAGTGTGACAGCTGCTCACTGTGGACTGACGCAACACAAAACATCATGCTGTAATGCTCATTTTTAATTTACTCCCACCTTTTGGATGGGAGGAGCTGGGACACAGTCAGCAGTGACTCATTTAAAACCCACAGCAGAATGAAACAATGGAATCATCTGTACATGTTTGACACTCATCTTAGTCACACTATACTAAGCACCATATGATCATGACTACACATGAGAAAGCTGATGCTGTCTCCCCTCCACCCTGACCCTGACTTAAACTGCTTTAGTGTCCTTATTATTGTGAAAGCCCAGCCTCAAAGACTCAGACCAGAGCTAATACTTGTAACAAGTAGCAGCGTTTAAACAGTCAGCCAAACCTTGGTCTTCAGTTGCATCCATCTGGCAAGACTGACAGCAATTGCTTCAAAGCGGTTGCTTTGAAACACACCACGGTGGACGTGCTTCTTGTTCAAAAGCTGCTAAGCCTCATCATGTGACAACCAGACCGCATCCATCAGACAACAGGGGAATCAAAGACCTCATTCATTTCAAACAAGAGCAGGAGCTACACTCAAAGATGATGTTGTCATTATTTGACCGTCCTAGATGCATGAGTACACATCAGCAAACTTTTCAGTATTTGTGCTGACCATCCCCTTACCAACTGAGAAATTTCCTGATTAGGCAGAATTCATGGCCAAAAGAGAGAAGCTACAATAAAGTTCCTTCTCAAAACAATGTGAGGATATGTGATGACTATTTTAAGTATTTCTTACTGGGTGTTGCTGAATAGGCCCTACCAGCAATTCCTAGTAAGTATCTCTTACCAGGCATTGCTGGCAGGGCCTATTCAGAAAGCTTAAGCTTAAACCCATACCTGCAGACTCTACAAATGCAATGTGATGTACCTTAGGTTAGAAAATATCTGGTTCTTTGGTGACAGTCAATGTTACAAGTACGCAATTACAAAAATTTAATAAAGGGAAATTAAGTATGATTGTAATGAGCATTTCAGTGAGAAACAAAGACTGTATAATAAATAATGGAGGAGAGAGTGGAGTTGGAGAGGATACGCACTACTTTACTTCTACCCTGACTGGATCTGACTGAGAACTTCAGGACATGCTGTAGTAGGGACTTGCCAATCACAGGGTAGCCATATCCTCACGCAAACCCTGCTTTGGAGTCTATTTTTCTGTAAATGGGACCATAATTTACAAAAACAACATCATGTTGTGTTACAGAAGACTTTAGTTACTAGTTACTGATACCATCATCTCATGAGGAAATTTAGTTTACTGAGGTACTAAATCAAGTGAGAAGTCAGGTTATTTCTCATAAGCTTACAAACAATTAGAGTTCTTTTTGAAACCAGTGACGTCTCCCCTGCTGGTGCTCAGAATGAATGCAGATTTAAGTCAGTTCTGCACTGGCTTCACTTTTCAGACTATGTAGCTCCAACAACTACAATATAACACCCGAGCAAGTTCCATTTCCAAAAAAGGCCACTGGATGCTTTTGAAAGGTGAAACTTGAGTTTAGAATATTTTGTCAGAGATAAGCATTCCCAATGAACCTTTAAATTTAAGTCAGTGTGGGCTAACAGTGAGCTGATGCTAAAATGCATGCTTTGTACAGAACTGATGAAAGCAATTAACTTTTAGCTGTTTAAATCTGTACATTTTCTGATTCTGGAAATCTTTGGAGGAATTCTGTAACTATGATGTTGTGCTTTGCTGAAAGTTACTGCGAGAAAAGATTCTTTCTCAGGAAGAAAGTGAAAACAATTAAAACTGATGGCAAATACATAAACCTATGAAGTTATCCAGAAATCTCCATTGTTTCCATGCATTTTTTTTCCAATTCACAATAGACGCAAGAAAGTTGTTTTTAGCAAATGTATGTCAGATTCAGAAGCTGTAAGAATATAACAGGGAGCTGTATGAGCTGCTGCTTTGAGTCAAGCTGATTCTTTGTTGTGCTGCAGCCTGCTAGCAGACTAATTGTCTTGGGGGCCTCTGCAGTGCTGAGGGCAGCCATCAGCTCTAATGATGATGACTACTGTGTTGTCTTACATCACCGTGGTAATCTGATCCAAGCATCACTGCATTGTATTTACATGGCAGCTCGTCTTGACCTTACTTCAACAACTTCTGGATGTCTTGATCATAGAGATCCGATCACTGAGCTGACTTGAGAGTTCAGAGACTGCTATTCAATAGACTCACATGAGAAAACCGCCCACCTCCTCCTCATTTCTCCTTGGTGCCTTAACAAAAACATTCCACTGAGATAGACCCATAGTCTGACTCATAAATTTAGACTGAGTTCCCACCAGAGCTGAAGCAAGCCCAGTGGCTATGCGTGTGCAAGGATCTCAGGCACCAAATGAAAGCAGATTTAGTTAGAGTTAAACATGTTTACTGACATAATTAGAGGCAGGGCAGGAGGTTTAGTTAAGTTTAGTTTCTCTGGAACAGTTTTTGGCGAGTTCCTGTCAGGACAACTTCCATGCTCTGCTCCAGGCTTTTTCCTGGCTCAGAAAGGTAGACTATCGGGGCTGATCAGTATGTGATGCAAGGCACAAAAGGAAACCCTTAAATCTATTGGAAAAACTTGCATGAGCCATACAAATGAAGTCATTATGTATGATCCCATGAACTTGGAATCAGAATGAGGTTTTTACATACAAGGAATCTGCTGCTAATACACATAGTAAGTCCTGCATATTATTTAAACAATATGTATAATATAAAATGATAGAGCTGGGGTGTGTCAGTACCAGTGAGGTTCCCACTCCCTGTTTATAAGACCAGTTGCAATCAGGAAGAAACTGTTTTTGTGGCGTTGGGTGGGAGAGAGCTGTATTCTCTGTTCTGTCAGGTGGAAGTAGTTTAGTTACTCAGAGCTTCATGATGATGAACAAGTCTAGTCAGAACCGTGAGGAAATGCCAAGAAAACAAAAACACGAAAAATGCACAAAAATTATCTTAATGATCTTCCTGTATATTATCTTCCTGATATTCCTGTAACTGTAATTAAGGAGCTGCAGTTCATAAACTCTGTGGTATTGTGCATTAACTAAGACACTTGGCTCTGACTATTTTGGATGTTTCTTGAATACATTTCAGCTTATGTCAATCATGTAAAACTAAAATCAGATACTATAAAGTACAAAATATATGTGTGAATGTGTGCAGGCCGAACTGCTGACTTTGATTCTGAGCCTGAATTATCCCTGTCCGGCCCACACTCATTAATCTGGTTTCCAGTAGCATCGGCCAGCTGATTTTAGTGAAAAAAATCTGCAAACCCACAGAACACAGCTTGCTCCTCACCCTAAAGCAGACAAAGTAAATGGGGTGATGACTGGGGACCACTCCCAACTCTTCACCGTAAAGAAATGAGAAATCTGGTCTGAAACCTCGGTCAGCATCAGTATCTGGATTCAGAGCAGATAGTCCTGCAAAGCAATATGAACATTCTAGCATTCCAAGGTATTACGTACTAAAGCCGTCTCCTTGTCGATCCCCTTTTTGTTTAAATCTCCTTACCCCTGAGACCACGAGAGAGATGACAGGATGCGGTTCATTGCTCTCTGAGATAAGATAATCTAATAAGATCGTGTAGTGTGTGATGCACCATTATTTTCAAATCTTATTAGTGTGCACATGTTGGAGATGCAGAGATAGGAAAATCTTAACTTCCTCCTTTTGTCTGTGATGATGTCCGTGTAGCATTTAGTAGAAAAATAGACAAATTTTGGGAAACAAAAACAGAACTAAAAGACAGATGAATATTGGAAATGATGGACTCCAACTGAATGTTCAGAAGAGTGTCAATAAGCAACTGTTATCAACTTTACGAGGTGATAATGTGTCATTATTGTTTTTACAGCTCTTGTGTGAATCCCAATTAGCCAAAATATGCAGCTAGAAAGTGGGACAGTTTAGTTCAGACAGCCCAAAATTTCCCACCACAACATTCCCTATTCAGGAAAATCCCTGCACCAATGACTTCGCTGCAGTGGTAACATTCAAAGACAATAACATATTGTCAGGATACAATGTTCACTGATTTTCATCTATTTTTAAAGGCAGTCTGAAATTTGTCTTAGGACCCCACATTTCCTGTTCAGGAAAACTGTTTTTTAGTTGACTGTGCTGTTTCAATCTGTACAGTACAACACTTATAAATGGTGTTTTTATTTCACGATCTTGGAAAGTCAGAAGGCTGACCTACTTAGCATTATGTGGTAGTGTTACAAGTTTAGTTAAACTTAAAATATTAGTTACGCTAGCTTATATTTCTGAAGTAACAAGCAAGGTTTCATGAAACCAACCCTCCTTTAAGATTCATTGTGATGTAATCTCACCAGAAACATTCTGTGACTGTTCACTGAGCTTTACCCCATGAGGTCATTTCTACCTTCAGACCGACTCTGCCTTCAACAGAGGTGTATGTGTTGCACTGTGGGGTATCGGCAGCAGGTATTTCCGCTATCTGAACCTGTTTTAAACAAGCCTCTCTGTGCTGAATAGGGTGTGGGCTGACGGTGAGAGTACCACACCTCACCAGGCCACAGAGAGCCAGCCTGTTGGCCAACTAACACTCCCTCCAGAGCCTTTAAGTATAACAGAGCCAGGGAGAAAGGCAGTGTTAGGATTTCCTGTTTCCTGACCCCTCACCCACTGACCAGGCCAGCACTACTTTATGTATGACTACAGAAGTGAACTCTGTATAGGGAGTCAGATAGTGTTTTAGAAATTTCCAAACAAACAGAAAAAAAAACAACCCTGACCATAAAATTTGGAGCACCTAAACCCATGGGTGTTGTCTCGGGTACATCTCAAGTTACACTCCTGACCAGTCACTCTTTCTTTTTTGTTCCTGTTTTTTAGCTATAATAACGTGCACTGGACGTTGATGGACAGCTAATAATTGCCCTTTCCCTAAATTATGAAGTTCACGGTCCCTTTGATTTTTGCAAATAAGTAAATAAATATATGCATACATACACAGACAGAGTCGGTTAGAGCGGTGGTTCTGAGCCCATGTGTCAGGACCCAAAAAGGGGTTCCTCGATAAAGCTGAGAGGTCACAAGGTAATTCAACAAAATGAATGAGAACCAGTGGCTCAGAGAGCAGTTTGACAAAGTGTTAAATTACTTCTTTCAGTTAATTACATTTAAGTATTTACTCATTTTATGATTTTGATCATTTGTTATTTTCTTATTGTGACTGTGACACTTCATAATCAGAATTCAGGCTAAAAAAGGGAAATGACTTCTGTTCTCTTGAAAATTAAAAATATCCAAAAATATGCAATTTTATTAAAAAAAAAAAAAAAAAAAAAGGTTAGCGAATATATGACCAATTTCAGATCAAAATTCAGGACAGTACAAATATAAATACAATTACAAATGACTGGTTGCTTTTCAGTAGCTGTTTTCAATAAATGTCCCCAAAGCAGCATCTTCATGTTTATGTGCACATGCATAAGCCTGACTTGAATGAACACGTGCACACATGCCAGTTTCCAAAGAGGAAATGAGAAGTTAGCCATGTGATCTGGGTCGTTCCCACCCTCTACACACCCCCACATCTCCCTCCGATGCTGACCTCATGCTGGAGGTTATGAGGGAAGTCGAACACGCTGCTAGTTGGTTACATATGACTCCGCTCAGGGATTCCCACAGTTATTCTTATCTGGAATCAAGGCAAGACTTTTCTAGTGTGATAACAGAGGTGCGGCTCAATCATCAGCTGGCCATAAATCACCACTTTAATACAATGGCACTGAGTAATGAAGATGTCTGTGAACATGATAACCTCAACTCTGATAAGAAGTCATGTCCACAAAATGCATTTTACTACTCTGATCTCTGGCAAAACGGTTTATCGCCTTCTGAATGTATCAGGAATGAACAAAGTGAGTCAATGTGTGTGTGGAGGGTTTTAATGATAAATCCAGGCACTTCCCTTGAAGCCTGCTAGCTGCTAGGCTCGACTTGGCTGCAGAGACTGTGTGGCGCTTGCTGTGCAGCTCAAGGCCTAGAAGAGGTTTCCATCCAGCCACATGGACACACATGCTTTTTCATGCATTCCTCAGATTCCACATCTGATTGAGTGTGCACCTCACTCTGAATTGGTCACTCGGGGTATTAAAAGATGATGCTTGGTCTGTAATATAGCTTTTTCTTTCCTAAGAACTACAACGCTGGAAACTTATCACAGAAAGGTCAGTAGATCTGGAGGGTCTGTAAAGGCCATTGAGGCCATCAGTTAGAAAGGGATGAAGTAATTATTTTCCAACGTAATCATGAAATGTTAAAATACTGAACTGACAATGATTTAACTGTGCCATTCATCTAGACTTTCCAGATGTTATCAGACTGAAAGGATCAAATTCTTACAGTAAAACAAGTCACTTCACAGGGGTTTGATGGTGTGAGTTGGATTTTACCTCTGGGGACCATTAATGTCTGAACACATATGACAATCTATCTAGTAGAGATATTTCACTCTGTACCAAATATCACAGTATTCATTAAATGTATCACAGCAGCACTAAAAATTTCCTGACATTCCACCCTAAAACTAAGTCTCAGAAAAGTCCAGGAGGGACTTTTTTTTAATATGCAGGAGTCAGTTTAAATTTTCAGACACATCAGCTGATCACAGCCTGGCAACCTGTGTTAAGTTTATGTCCAGCAGCTCTGATCACATTCGTTCCACACTTATGAATAGTAAAGAGCCAAAATTACAACAAGTTTCATGTGTCCTGACATATCTGGATGACTGCCTTTGATAGTCAGTCAGGATTAGCATTTCATGTTCTCTTCTGCACACACTGTACTGTACCTTATCCGCTACAGTGCACTCTGCTCCAGATCTGACTTCGACTTAACCGAGCAAGTTCTAACAGGCCAAATAACAAGGCCAAATGTTCTTTTATAAGAGCTGGGGTTGATAAGGGCACAATCTGGGTTCTTTTCTTAGCTTGATAAGTGAAAGACTGATGACAACTCAAGACCATTTTAAAGCAAAGAAAGTTTAACAATTACAACCATTTCCTCAAATGAAAATAATATCTGACAGAGTGAAAAGCTCTTAGGGAACAGCATATAGGGGAAACTCGGGGACATTTTGAAAAAGAGCACAAAACTTGACTTGTCATCTAACAGATGAATGGAAAAACAGAGGAAACATCGAACTAAACCAGTGCTTTTAGGGTCATGAAAATGGTAAGCAGAGGAGGTGGTGGTGGTGCAGGAGTGATCACATTTACGACCCAGTGTTTTGTAAGTGCTGGCCACTGCCCTGCTTACATCCACAGTAACCTCATGTTTACTGCAGTGGATACGAATGATGATTAAAGAAGCATATAAAAGACACATTTAATCTGCAAAACAACAAGAAGTAGCAAGATCACTCTAGCATTCTGGTAAAATGGCTCACAATCTCATTTCTCTTAAATTATACAGAATCTTTCATATAGCCTGGGACCGCTGCGTAAAAACGCACATGTGCCAAAACGCCAACACAGCAACCACCACACAAACCACAAAACGCTCCTCACCTGTGATAATCTCCCGCTTGGCTTCATCCAGGTGACTGGAAATCACGTCCCCCATGGTGGATGAAACTCAAAAGTTCCAAACTGACTCCACTGGTCTCTAACTAGTGTTTAGGACAAACGCAGGAAACTCCGTGGGGCGAGACGTACACTCCTGTAGAAAGCCTCTCACCTCCTCTCCGACATAACGTGAACCGACTGAAGTTTGGAGGAGAAACGGGCGCTGGCAGAAACCAGGGAGGTAGCGGGACGAAAAAAAGCTGGCAAAGTTTCAAACTGACGGCTATTTCTCAAAGAGACACACCCTCTTAAAGAAGGCGAGCTCCCACCTTCCTGCGGCGGTGCGTTCACATCAAGTGGGGAAATGGGCAGACACGAACTCCCGAATAAAAACACTGAAGAAACACCTAATCATTTAATACTATGTATGTATTTGGCCCAAAAGTAGGATAATTTTAATTTATTCAGACCCCCAAAATGATTTTAATATAAAATATATGTGATGTGAGTATTATCGTTGTTGTTGCTAAAACTCTCAAATTCCCATATAAATAGACGTCATCGTGTACTAATCTAACGAAACATCTTCCAGAAAACGCTGTTTACCTCAGTTTAAGGTGAATTAAAAAAAAACTACTTTTTTTGGCATTGCAGTCTTTTTTGTAATTTACTCAGCGATTCTAATGTCACCAGCAGAAATCGCTAGTCAACACGAGGACATTTCTAGCAGATACATAAAAAATAATATTGAACGCATCACAAGTCAACTATTGCGAAGGTGAAGTTTCTATGGAACCACACCTTTTCCAAATCCCGTTGGCTGAAGGGTCATTGTGTCGATGTGGAAATGTTTCTGTCTGAACGAACGTTTTTGTGTTGGAAACTAACGGCACAGAAAAAGAAGAAATCAGAAAAAAATTTGCAAAAGTCAGTTACTAGCTCTAAAAGTCCAGAAATCAACCAAAGATTGTCAGTATAAGAGGATATATCACTACATCATGAAAGTCTAGACCTCACCTGGGGTTCACAGGTCATTCTTTTGTTGCTGGAGTTCAGCAGGGGTTTTCAAAGTCTGAGATTGTGTCTACTCGCCAAAGAAACTTGAAAAAAGCCCCCAACTTGCAGCCTCCACCCGAACCCCTCCTGCTTAGCTTTCACTCAACATGATCATGAGTATGTTATCCGAGCCCATAGACTTTCAACAATTGAACAACAATTGATTTAAAGATAGCTTTATATTGCTGGCTGTCTGACAAACGTCAGGCTACACCTCGAACATTTATTAGTTTCTGACCGTAGGAAAGTGGGGAAACCACAAAACAACTGCATCTCTTTAAGCAAATCACACACATTTAGAGTATGTAGTTCTGAAAAGTCTACACGTGTTAGCGCGTGGTTTCTGTGTCCTGGTTGTTTCTCTCGATGTCATTAATCAGGCTCCTTCAGCAGGAATGTGTAAACAAAACATGGCTCAGGGAAAGTGGACAGTGCGATTTTCTCCTCCTCTGGGTTAAAGAGCCCATGCGCTGTTTGCTTCTCCTCTGCTGCCCCCTGATGGACACAAACACCAACCTTCTTTCGTGCCCACTCTGCTGCAGTGTGCGTTTCTAACCCCGGTTGCAACGGAACTTCATCGTCCAACAGCTGCCTCATTAAAGGTGCTGATAGGTATATTTTAACACGTATGTATTTACTTTTGTTTGTGTTTTGGTTATTCCTCATCAATTTAATTAGACTTTAATATTATTCAGTTTCCGGTTGTGATGTTTCTTCAAAGTAAAAGTCCCAAGTATAGCAGTTTGTTGTTATTTTTGTGTTATTTTGTGATTTGAAATGAAAGTACAAAATAACATATTTTCCTTTTCAGCTCGTCAGATTTACGTCAGGTTGTATGTCCCTATATTGCAACAGCTGCGGACAGCTACATACTGAGGTGCATGTGCTAATCTGGCTCTGTATCATGTATGCTGGTGTTGAGTGTTTTGTGGTTAGACCCAGAGTGGGGTGAAGTCATCAAAATCTCGGACCAGCAGCCACGTCATGCAGCTTCCGTAATTAGGTCACGTCATGGCAGCTGTATGATGACTCAGGTTTATTTTGTCACACATACCGATCCCAATATGTCTTTTCTTTGTACATTCTCAGTCATCCAGGTCATCTTGCGCAGAAGAGCTTAAATTGGGGCAACTGGAGTTCAGTTTAAAATTAGACTTCAGTCTCCTTGTTGAAAACACCCAATAAACTTATAACTCAAATATTGTGTTTGTGCTGTTTATTTTTACATTTTATTTAACATTATTTACGTTTTTTTTTTGTTGTTGTTGTTGCTGTGTCTACCAGCGAAGCTATGCTACTTTCCCATTTGTATGCTTTTATTTTGTAATCAAGGGGAACGGAAATGTGTTGCTCATTGTCATGAACTTGGCGTTAGCGGTTGCAGCGGTCAGTTTTCTGTGTAGCGCTGGACTCGCAGGGCTCATCATGGCACCACTTGGACTAAAAGCAATTGTTGGAGAGAGTAAGAACTTTTTTTGTTTGATTTTTATAGAATTTCTTATATTAATATTTAGACATAACATTCCACAGCTAACTGGATGATTATTGTTATTGCGATGTAAAATAATTTATAGGCATAAAAGCTAGCCCCGTTCCCAAGCCTCCAATGTGAGTTATGAGCGTTGCTTGCATTATGTAACTTTTTTGATCATTGATGCTAACAGAAGACGCTGCTGCTTCTGGTGACATGTTTTTATTTTGGAAAGTCCGACGCGCCATAGACAAACAGACACATGCGGGTCGGAAGCCGCTCGCCAAGAATTTCTCCAGACTTTAATTGTGAGTGAGATCAATTAGACAGAAATGAAGCTGTTCAGTGGTGTTCTGTCAGACTTTGACAGAAGTTTTGTCATTCTCTGAACCGTTGTTAGTCGGTAGTACAGGAGCACACACACACACACACACAGGAGTCCTGGTTTGGTGTAAATCCTGCCTCGTTAATCTTTGTCTGTGCGGATTAAGTGCTTTGACATCATCAGCAGAAGAAGAGGAGCGATGCGATACACCCTGACAGCCTCACTGTTACCCTCTCTAACGAGACATCCTTTTAATATACGTACGGCTTTATTGATCATTTCATACTTATTTATTATTAATACTTTGTAGATCACTTCTAAGCATATTGGGGTGTTAAGTGCCTTGCTCAAGGGCACATCAGCCAGCAAATGGAGGGGGGCATTTTTTACATTAATCACTCCACTCCATTAATCACTCCACCACACCCAAATTTTTCCTGGCCGTCCGGTGGGGGAATCGAACCGGTGACCCTCCGATTACAAGCCGCTTCTCCAACCTCTAGGCTACGGCTGCCCCAAGCCAAAGCTATTGGATAGACCATGCACTGTATGGCAGCAACATTTCATCCATCCATCCATCCATCCATTTTCTATTCCGCTTGTCCGTCAGGGTCGCGGGGGGTGGGGTGGGGTGGGGTGGAGCCTATCCCAGCTGATTACGGGGTAGGCCTTGGACACACAAAGACAGACAACCACTCACACACACACTCACACCTAGGGGCAATTTACAGTAGCCAATTAACCTAATGTGCATGTTTTTGGTATTGTGGGAGGAAGCTGGAGTACCCGGAGAAAACCCACGCAGGCACAGGGAGAACATGCAAACTCCACATAGAAGGGCCCAGACCGGGATTCGAACCTGGAACGCTCTTGCTACAGCACTAACCACTGCACCACCGTGGTGCCCAGCAATGATAATGAACCATGAAAGTGTAGTTAATCGATGCTGTGATTTTTACAGTAGATCACATCACTATATGTAATGTGAAAGGAGTTACTTGCAGTGATGATCTTAGCTATTAGGACTATTTTGGCATTTTTCAGCTCGATGTTGTGCTTTACGCTGATCAACATTCCTATTTTGTTTCAGTCTAAGCATTTTCATCAACCCTGTTTCGAGCAGCATCAGTAGGAAGCTTCAGTGAACACAGGATTAATATTCACAATCCTTTCAGCTACCACTGGAGCTCTACCGGTTCTTGAGAACATGTAATGGTTCTCTAGCTCCTAATTGCCCCATTATGTTCTTAGTTAGGGCGGCAGGCGGTTCCAGGTTCGAATCCTGGTCTGGGCCCTTCTATATGGAGTTTGCATGTTCTCCCTGTGCCTGCGTGGGTTTTCTCCGGGTACACCAGCTTCCTCCCACAATACCAAACACATGCACATTAGGTTAAGTGGATACTCTACATTGCCCCTAGGTGTGAGTGTGTGGTTGTCTGTCTTTGTGTGTCAGCCCTGTGATTGACTGGCGACCAGTCCTGGATGAACCCCACCTCTCACCCGTAGTCAGCTGGGATAGGCTGCAGCTCCCCCGCGACCCTGGTGGATAAGCGGTAGAGAAAATGAATGAATGAATGCATGTTCTTAGTTAATCACTGACTTTGTGTCTCAAAAGAGGCTAAAAACCTCTGTGCAGTGCTGTAGAGTTAGTGATAATTCTGTGGAGCAAATTTTATAGTAGAGCAGGTTAGGATTTTTTAATACCCCCACTTTCCCAATCTGCAAGAGAGCCAATCTACACCTCCGTACATCCAAAACTAATCCACCACCTCAGTCTGATCCGAGCCACGCTGAGACAGCTGGGACACCATGGTCCTGTTGGTGCTGATCTTGCTGCTGGGAGCAGTGGAGTGCTTCCTCTCTTTTCTCTTTTGCCTTCACACACAGTAGTGGGAAGATCTGTAAGATGAATAAGCGGACAAGTTTTTCCAAGTGGTGTTGAATAGCAGCAAACCTTAAAACCCTTTATTATTAAAAACAACTCTATTTCTCTAGTAAAATAACCCAAACTCAATGGGTTGCCATGGAACTTAAAAAAAAACAAACAAACCAAAAACCCAAAACAATCGGAAAGATAATCATTGTTGACAAAAGTTTGACGATCTCATGTGCATTCTCAGCGTTTCTGCGTATTCAGGTTTCAGGGCAATCTGCTCCGTTAGATCATTCATAGCACACAATCCCTTCTCTAAAGAATGGCCGTGTTGAGGAGTCCTCTTCGGGCTTCAGGGCAGGAGCATCACTGTCATACTTAATGACAGTGATCAATGTCAGGGTCATACCAGGACAGCTGATGCTTTCCTTTAAACTGTCACTTATAATGCACAATTTACGCATTGCATTGCATTGTTTACAAGATCCTTAGATTACCACAGAATTTAGGATCTTCTGATCCTTTAGGACCTCATTTCTGTGAAATTGTTTGATGCATTTTGAAACCCGATGAAGTGCTAAAATGAACACACAAGTTATATTGTTACATCAGGCACGATTTGTTTCACAGTGTAAAAATTAATAAGCCTGGTTCCACATCTCTGAAATGTCACAGCATTACTGTTGTGAAGCCAGGTGAACATGTGCCCTGTTTATGTGCAATTAAATTAACAAAAATGATGAAGAAGTGAAAAAAAAATCAAGAAGTGAAATTCTTTCTATATTACATTTTTCTAGGCAAAACAAGGAAGTGTTTTCATTCATGAGCCTGTAAAGTGTTCACTGCCGACCAATTTAATTTCAGAAGGAAAAAAAAGAGTGAAGCAAAATGAAGTGCATTGCATCCACAAAATGAAAAAAATATATATTGTTTTTTAATTACAGGAAAAGCTCTCATAATCTTGGGGTCCTGAACTTGTAATTAGGAAATGAGGAACTTGAGAGAGGCAGGACTTGAAAGGTGCCACATTTTGACTGTAGCCTCAGCTGCACTCCTCAAGCGGGTGTCGGATAGTTTTCTTCGACACCACCAAGCCAACTTGTACGTATTTGAAAAGCATAACTTACTATCCATGAAGATGCTTGTATTGGTTTAACCGCTTGTGGCAGAAGAGAGTGAATTCCAGGATGTCAGACTGAGCTTTCCACCTCAACAATCCCAACAACTTGAGATGCCTGCACATGACTAACATACTAATAATAAAAATACCACTAACATTTTCCAGTGTGTCATACAGAGAAGTAAATAAAAGCAGATTAAACGTGCAAGCACCACCATTGCCTTGTCTTATCCTGTAGCCTGAAGGTTAGTGATTGATAGCAAGCGTACAAAAACCTTTCTCATGATTATGAAGTCTTTCCTTGTAATTACAGTACAGCATCTCATTATTATAGAGTTATAGAGTTAACATATCACATTTTTGTTCTCCTGTGGGCATACACCGACTGAATGATTTGTAGTCATACAGAGTTGTAACTCATGTCTCAACAGACAGTGCAAACTCTTTGTCCGTCATTCCTACAGTATATCCCTGAGATGAGATAGTGTCCGTCCATGGAGAGGGGGTGTTCCCCTACATACAGCAAGTTACTGTGATAAATTATTGTTTAAGGCAGATGTGATTGCTGCTGCAGCAGTCTGTTGTTTATGCTGCTCGTGAAAGCTGCTTGTCACGGGGGCATCCCATTCTTTCACATTCACTTCCACTTAATCCTGCTGAATAATCGGATAAATAGCACCATCACTGGTTTACACATAATTTACTGTCATTACAAGCTTTTGTCAGACAGCATGGTCTGGCTGAATTATATAAACTCACCTTAGTGAATTATCACCAATTTCACATTATGGAATTGAACAGTTATTGTAATTAACCACACAGTTGACTAATTATTATCTTGTAGTTCATGATAGTAGAAAAGCTCTCTGTAGAAACAGGACATGTTGACTTATTTGCTTGTCTGTTTATCTGTGTGTGTGTGTTTGAGAGTGTGTTGCTGCTTCCCTGTGATGTCACATCCGCTGACACAGAAACAGAACAGAAATAGTGTTGGGGAGTGGTGGTTGGGGGGGTAAGAGGATTGGGAGCAGATTAGAGGCGGTGATTGCAGTGGGCCTGTCCCTCCCAGCACTGAGTCCCTCCTTGTTCAGTCTGACAGACTGGACAGACGCTTAAACCTCCAGTGAGGGAAACTGGGACGCTCTCATCAGCACAAGTGACAGGATGTTGTGAAATGCTGAATTCTGTCTTACATACATCAGTTTGAGTCCCACCTCAGGAACTGGCTTGTCTCCCTGTTATCCATCCATCCATCCATCCATGTTCTACACTGCTTATCTGTCAGCTGACTACAGGCGAGAGACGGGGTACACCCTGGACTGGTCACCAGTCAATCGCAGGGCCGACTCTCCCTGTGATTCTGCCTTTAATAAGTTCAACCATCATTATTGATTATATTACAGAATATGGTATTATTATCTGCTGCTGTGATGATCCAGTTTCACCATGTGGGATCAAGTTATCCCTGTGTTTTCCTGCTGCTTATGGAAAAGGATTTGCACAATCAGTGTGTCGTGACATTGTGCTTGCCTCATTTTTTTGTGTTCAGTAGTAAAGAGTTATTGCGATCAGTCTTCAGGAGTGAGATGATATTTGGCTATACTTTCACAGCATACAGATGATTCCTAAATATCTTTTTTGTTTGTTTGTTTTTTAGCATGTTAGCATTACAGAGAGTAACACTTTCTATGAAGACAATATCTTCACTGCATTATTCATAGTGTTTTATAATGCATTCATAATGCTTTATGATACCATTCATGAATGCACATAATGCTTTTTGATGCAAATTATGGATGTGATTTAGAATGAATTATAGGTTCAAGTGTGGATGATGAGGCTATAGTTAGTAAGTGTTACCAATTTTTTTTTCTTTTTTTGAACCTGTATATTAAAATCAAGGAATGACTGAACTTTTTCTTTACCGGCACAGGAACAGCCCCTGATGTTTCAGTGTCAATAATATAAAGATGATTTTGTCTAGCTTTGGGGATATCCCCTGATGTGACTTTTGTTACCTGCCCAATAGAGACATGCCAATGCGAAAAACTCAGTCTGCCACAAACAATGTGTGGTTACGCAGTCTGACTGTATCACTAACTCGAACACCTGGCCGCAGCTTAGTTAGTCTGTTTCCTCTAATGTTCACTTGTGGATCACATGCTTTAGAGTGTCAAGTTCCGGTGAGGATACATTTCAATAGCTGTCACACCTGCAGCGGGCAGCAAGGTGCAGCGATTGGCACTGTTGTCTCACAACAGGAAGGTTTGACTTATTGTATGAACCCACTGGGGCCGGCTGGGGCCCATCTGTGTGGAGTGCATGTTGTCCATATGTCTGCTTGGGTTTTAGTAATTAATGATTTAGTAATTAGTAATTAATGAGTTCCCACTAGTTTGTGCCACTAAACAGATTCAAATGGTTTAAATAATATTATTCTAAATAATATGTAGTATTCTTACACAGTCACAATTAATCAAGAATGACTCATGAAGAAAGTCATTACTGATTCATGCCTCACTTGTACCTGACTAGCGAGTCATGTTTTTTTTACAAAAAAAAAACAAACAAAAAACAAAAAAAGCCTTAAATATATTTAGACACATAGTAGTATACCATCACATCCAAAACAGCTCCAGCCAAGCTAGCTCTAATCCAGATATCACATCTGTATATTCATTCATACACTAGCTGATGGTAAATCAACCATGATGCTGGGTTTAAGCTGTTGAGAATGATTTCCAGGTTTTACGTTGATGTCTTTACAGAGATAATGAATAATGTCATCAAGAAGGCAAGAGAGAAAGGAAAATGGAAGGTAAGAGTCCTCTCTGGTTAAGTTTGGCATAATTCACCTGTAATCTCGAGACAGAATATGAATGAAATAACTCAAGATATGAAAATAAAATCTTTATAAAAGTTCCTGCTGTTTTTAGGTACTGGTGGTAGACAAGCTGAGTATGAGGATGGTTTCCTCCTGCTGTAAAATGACAGACATCATGTCAGAGGGAATCACCAGTAAGTACACCCATCCACAAAATCTTTGAAGTCACTCTAATCAAATTCAGTGAAGGCAAATTTAATTCTGTTCAGCTAAAAATGATCTATCAACACCCACCACCATATAGATGATTCATTTCTGTGTTGAATTATTTATGGATATTCAAGCAAGGAAAGCGGAATAATGGTGGAAGAAAGAGGCATTGGTGACCTGCCAGTGGTTTTAATGTCAAAGGTGGTTGTTGTACATCCCTGCCATTGTATGTACTTTCTTAATTCTTCTTTTTAAACTTTTAAACTTCTTAAACTCTTTCTAAACTTGATCTGACATTTGACAGAGTGAATGATTGTAGCCCTCCAGCATTCATTAGTATTTCAAGAAATGAAAACCGTAAAACATTTGCCATTAGTCAAGAACAGCTCTGTTCCTATTGTGCATAAACTTTAGACAGTGACTTATGTGAGGGCTGAGATGTTACTACAACCATCACGTTTGGGAGCATAGTTGTAGTCAAGCTGATAGGTGAGTATTGATCATTACTTTTTGCACATGCTCTACAGTTGTAGAGGACATAACCAAGCGGCGTGAGCCATTACCCAGCATGGAGGCCATCTACCTGATCACACCCTCAGATGAGGTAAATGATACAACACCTGTACAGACTGTTTATGATAACATGGTACAGTACATATAGTCTCTCACTTTGCAGTTTTGTACAGCTGCTGAGAAATGTCACTTTACTACCTTTTGAATATTTCAAATTGTATGTCCAATGGGTGTTGGTCTGTTGCATTTATAATAAATATTGCAAATTTCCTGTTAAATGAAGTAGGAAACATGATGGATTTTTATTCAGTATTTAATTCTACTAACTTTTGAACAGAGTGAAGAACTGTCCAAACAGTCATTCCTTTTCACATTCACAATTTGCAGTCTATAACACTGATCTCTGCTGTCTCAGTCTGTTGAAGGGTTGATTGATGACTTCAGAGACCCGCAGGCTCCGAGGTACCGAGCAGCTCATGTCTTCTTCACTGACAGTGAGTAAATTCATTTCACATGAACAAAATATAAATGAGACGTTTGCATATTCAACGTTAAGGTTAACGATTCACTTTTTGAACCACTTTCATGTTAAGAAGTGCTTGTGCTTAAAAGTACAGTTTACTGCAAAGTCAAATAGATATTTTTCCTCTCATCTCTAGTGATATTTATAATGGGACTAGATTGCGCCTTGCTGATGGTGCTCAAAGCGCTACAAAATCCATTTGAAAAACTCAATAACAATGTCTCTTTTCAGAAATCCTCACCCAATTACCAAGATAATGCACAGATCCTGTTGTGAGCTGTTTCATGGAGGAACTATTTTATTTCCATCGAATTGTGTCACCAGGCAGAAAGAAACTTGCATCTACTCATTGACTAGAGACTGACTAACTAAGCTAACTAAGCTATCTAACATTAAAGCTTAGCTGAGAATGATGCCATTAGTATTTACATCCGCCTTAAGCCTCTTGTCCACGAGTAGATACATGTTTCCATCTGTGAAGTGATACAGTGCAGACATTTGGTAGATAGAAAAAAGTTGCTGTTATGTAAACAGACATTGCATTTTACTACCATATATTCTACCATATAGTACATAACAGTGGAAAAAGGTAGACTGCTTAATCATGATTATAATCTCTGCCATAAAAGAACATACAGTTCAGTCTTTGTGTTTCTTACAGAACTTGTTAATATCCGTAGCTGTTAGCTTTTCTTTATCGATAAGTGGACACAGCTGTAGTGTGTGGCTGCTCAGTCATTTGATTTGACCTCAGAAGTCTAAAATTTTGAACACGGTCTGAAATGGACAATCAAAAAATCCAACACCTAATCTGAAAGAAACCAAAGGGTGCTCGGACTTGATCTCAGTAAAGCCAAGAATAGACTATTTGCAAAATACAGCTGGCCATGATTACACACAAATACTGGAAGAAGTAGCCTTGGCATAAAAGAGCAGCACTTTCTAATTTTTCTTGTCCTTTACAGTTCACACTCTGTGCCTGCCTCAAAGAACACATTCTTTTCTCCTGCCATGATTACAGTGCACCACTTAATCAGAGCCAATTGTGCCTCTGCTCATATCCACTTGGATATTAGACCACTTTAGGTTCCACAATAAGCCTCTGTGAGAAAATACATTTTTCATTAATTTGAATGAAACTGTTCTTTTAACAGCGTGAGGGTGCAGGTGCAGTGTTTATACTATGTACCTGGCAGTCATTGTAATGAAAGATAAAGTTAGCACTGTGCAGTGTTGTGGTGTCTGATTTACCTTCAGATTCATAAGTCCTTTACTAAGACTGGACTTTAAGCAACACTTTACTAACACATCCCCTTGAACCCAACATGATTTGGGTCTCCAAGTCCCCAAGGAACAGTCAGAGCCCTTGTAGGCTTTTGTTAAAAATCTGTCTCCCCAAGCTGAGATAACTGATGATGTCATCACGCTCATGTTGTTTTCCCCAGACCTGACAAAGTTTCTTCAGGACCACAACTTTTTCACTGGTTGTGTGGATCTCCCTCTGAGATCTACACATTGTACCAGTGATGGTAACATTGGTTCTCAGTGGTACCAATGTGTAACATGTGAGAGAACACCCTTATTTAACAATATTTTTGATTATATATTTGATTATTATTTTTTGATAAAACTGTTTATGAAGACTACATCTATAAAGTGTTATATGAATACGTTCATAAAAACACACATATAAAGTTTTCTGATGCACTATGTCAGCAGTCATGAAATACATAGTTATGACTTATGTGTAATAATCACAATACTGCAAGGAATATTATAGCTCACTATGTCTTATTATAGCTGACTGATGGGTTGTTGAGTTGAGTGTAGTCAAAAAGCATTAGAAATGTATTATAATAGACTATGAATGCCCCCATAATGAAATATACATGTGGTCTTCATAGAAAGCATTAACATATTTTATATTTTTTAAGTAACAACATTCAAGACAATCAATGTTGACATCCTTTAATCTAACTACCAACCATCTCAGTCAGTCACCATGTTTTTCTGTCGCTCTCGACAGCGATCCCAGACTCGTTGTTCGGACTGTTGACCAAATCCCGCGCCTCCAAAGCCATGAAGGCCTTGACCGAGATCCACATCGCCTTTCTGCCCTATGAATCTCAGGTAAGACGCTGTCTAGACTGGGATTAAACTACAACAGCCACTCATAAATGCCTACCTCTCTTATAAGAGATGAGGTTTGGATTTCAGTCCTGCAGAGAAACCTGCCTGTGTTTCCATACCACATAACACAGGAACTGTATGAGCATTTCGGAGGAGGATGGATACAATAAAACTTTGTTTCGTTTGAAGCTGCTTTAATCAACCCATTAAGTCTGTATCCAGTATTAGCATTGCATTTTTGTTGCAATGCATAAAGTAAAAGTAGTACTTCATATTAACCACATTTAATGTTTCTTTTTACCACTGTTTGTCCACTTGTTTGTTACTGTGTGATATACCCTCTAAACTAAAGTCATTATGTACGTAAGAAAAAAATTATGACAAGCCTTTCTGTATCTGCAGTCTACATCCACCATTCATCCTCTATTTGCCACAGATTTCTGATAAACAAGCTGATTATTGCATGTCATGTTCTGTTTCCCTGATGCACACATTTTTTATGAGCTTTTTTTTTAGTTTTTTTTTTAAGTTTAGGTTTTTACACTGAAACAGCATTCTGTTAAACAACTAAAACCTGAAGCCCAAAATCACATAAATTATGAAATCAAAGAGATCCATGTGTGAAGGATATACACAAGACAAGACAGTTGTGCAAGTTATGCTAAATTGTCATCATTTTTGTGTGCAAATTGGGAATATGAGAACTCAAATTGTTAAATCTTGTACACTATGTGTTTTTGTCTTTCTCCCCTGAGGTTTTGTTGTCCATGACCTCCAAACAAAAATATCTCTATAGCTTTGTTTAGCTGGTAAATGCTCTAACATGTTCAACAGCTGGGCAGGTAGTGTTCAATGGATTATCAGAGCTTTTTACTGAAAACAGCTGCTTGGCTGAAAACAATGAGCTGAAAGCCAGAGAGCTGAGGGGAACAGCAGAGCTGATGACAATTCTTTGTGGGTGAATTGCCACAGCTGCCTATGACATTACAGATAGCCATTTGATCCATTGTTATATATTGATTAGAGCAGCTTTAACACTTTTTTAGTTGGACAACTTTGACCATAATTTATCCTTACTGTAGTCACCATTTGTAAATACTGAAGGAACAACATCTTCCCTGTCAGCTTAAAAAATGTTAGAAACATTCACAGTATTCTTCATCAGAATTTTCCAAGTGAGTTTACAGCTACATTAACATTTAAAGATGGGGAAAACAGCAGGCCTCCTGCTCGTGCTGCAGAAAAATGACCTCTTCAAGACAATTAGAGAATATGGATGCCCTTTCCTCATGCTGATACAGTTCCTCTGTAGAAACAGTGGTGAAGAGGACTACGCCAACACTGTTTTGTGTTTGATCAGCGTTAGCCGCCAATCCTCTGCTGTTGTCCTGTAGTTTTAATCCTGAGCGGGAGGGGACAGATCCTACCAGCAGTGCTCCCCTGCCCTCCACTCATCCCTTTACCTTATTGGCTGATGGAATCAATGCGCATAATCTTCAGCCAATAGGAGCACAGAAGAGATGTGTGACAAGAGAAAGCCCACGGATTGTTATCATGTGATTGAGTTAGTAACAGATGGGCGCATGTATACGTGTGTGAGTGGAAAAAGGTTTAATTAGTGTCAGCTCTTGAGGGCCAGTTCTAACTGCCATGTTTAGACAGTATTGATTAAGTTATTATTTTACCTTCAACAAATAATTATCACTTCCTCTCTTCGTAGCTGAAAAATTTAAAAAAATCATTTCTTCATAGAACAGTAAAACTCTTCATCAGAGTATAACAAAGTATATAATTGGCAAGTTATTTCGCAAACAAACACAGCCAAACCTTTGTTCTTGATTTTATGCAAAAAGTGCAGGTTTCATCCTTCTTCTCTGCTCCTGTCTGTCTTTGTGCAGCTCACACAGACAGACCTGCAGATATCAGCAATTACTTTTTGACGAGTCAGAATTCCAAGTCAGTATATCCGTAATGTAATTTTCACTAGTAGCAGATCTAACTAAAGATATCTACAGTCCATTTTAGTCAAAATAGTAATGTCTGATATCAACCTTTAATTTCATGTGGAAAAAGTCACTGACGACATCTTTAACTAAACTGGTCTCTCTGTAATGTCCTCTGAGTTCAGGTCTTCTCCCTGGATAAAGTGGATGCCTTTCAGGACTTCTACAGCCCCTTCAAGGCTGATGTGAAGAATAACATGCTGGAACGTTGTGCTGAGCAGATCGCCACCCTCTGTGCCACTCTCAAAGAGTATCCTGGAGTCCGATACAGAGGGTGAGACCAGCAAGAGCAACCTATTTCAATAGTTTTGTTTTTGGCTTTACTATATGCTTCCTAGAGCCATTATTAAATTTTGCAAAACCAGCCCTCTAGTCGTGTGGGCCTGTGTCTGGGGAATATTCTACCTTCATCTTTTCTCTGCAATGCAACTATTTTGATTGGTTGCATTGGTTTGTGTGTCAATGTACATGAAGTGTGATTTTTATTTGTTTGTCTCTGTTTGTCTCTTAACACTCACATTCTAAGAGTGGCTGGAATAACCTCTGGTGAAGCATGCTTTTATTTTGAAGAGGCATATTTTAGAGACTATGTCCTTAACTTCTAATTCAGCTTTAGCTGTGTCATACTCACCAGCTGACTTTCTTCCCATAATTCCCTTCAGTGTTCAGAAGTGCAGATCTTTGAACAGTTGTTAAGCTAATGTCAATGAAACATTTTGTGCAACTTAAAATTCTTACAGCATCTTTTAATGTGAAATACCTACCAGGAGGTCTCTAAAAACAGAATACAGGTATTTCAATATCTTTACCTGCTGTTTTATATTTAATGCACTAATACTCATCCAACAGTTTTTTAATGATAACTTTAACATTGCAAAGCTTGCACTGCAGATTCAGCTTCTAAATATCATTCTTATACCTGCTGGTCATCATTCTAACTGTAACGTTAGATCAAAATGTTTTATGCCGCTGGATATTTCTACGCAGCCATTGTTAACAGTTTCTTAAGTGATTTCTCATCCTGTCGGACATCCTTAAGGTGTATCATCAGTATATTCAAGATAAAAAGTTGTTTTTGTATTGTGTTGGTTCAGGGAGTACAAAGACTGTGCAGTTCTGGCCCAGATGCTCCAGGAGAAGCTGGATGGTTACAAGGCTGATGACCCCTCTATGGGAGAGGTAGGGCAGTGAAGCTAAACGACTCAGTGACAAATGTACCAGATACATCAATGAAAGTCCACCATGTCAGGCATTTCAAATAATGGAGTTTATCCAGTAAGTTCTAAAATGACAGGAAACTTTCAAATGTGACCAACATCACAATGTGGCCTAACACACAGGTTAAATCAGTCCATTGCAAATGGAGACATTTCAAATAGTAAATAAATCTCCTATGCTCCCTATTTTTATGTTTTGGCTGCAACTGAAGGATTATATGCTCCCTCATTGGTTCAAATACCCAGTGAAACGTGTCAGTTATAGTTTTGATTTAATTATTATTAATAATAAGAATTTTGGAGATGTTATGTTTTTCAAAGGATGGGGAGTATTGTGGATACCTGAAAAAATATTTAGCAAGATAATCAAAACTCCTGTCCCGGCCTGTGTTATTTAGCAATACTGAATGGTGAGCTGCAAGGAAAGAATATAAAATATTAGACATCCGCTGTGTTTTCTGTCTGTTCTGATGCCTCCAGGGTCCGGACAAGTCTCGTACTCAGCTGCTCATTCTGGATCGTGGCTTTGATCCTGTGTCTCCCCTGCTGCATGAGCTCACTCTGCAGGCTATGGCCTATGACCTGCTGGGCATCGAGAATGACGTCTACAGGTAAAGATGTTCCTGAAGGAGGTCTGACAGCTGCAGAGAGTCGCTGAGCTCAGTTCATCTCTCATTTCAACATTTCTCACATTTCAGTGGTGGCAGGGTAAAACTACAACCCAAAGGTCTTAATCTTCACTCCCTGACATCATACTAATTCTACGTGTCTGTCTGCACTGAAGAGACATTTCATTCAGTTGCTGTCGTTGTTCACTGGGATATTTTTTACATTTAACAGCCTGTGAACTTCTCTCTGTCAGTTTTGAGACCAGTGGGATGGGAGAGAAGAGAACGAAGGAGGTTGTGCTGGATGAGGATGACGACCTGTGGCTGACTCTGAGACACAAACACATTGCGGAGGTGTCAACGTGAGTTGCTTTGTCTTTCTAGTCACAAACCTACAGCTCTTTTACGTCGCAGAGCATTTTTTTTTCTCTTGGGAATTGACATTCAGAGAACCTTCTCAATTTTTGTTCATCAACTAATATTTCCTGACCCTCCTTGTCTTTTGCTGTCTCTGTCTCATTCATCTGCACAGGGCTGTGACTCGTTCCCTGAAAGAATTCTCTGCCAGCAAAAAGATGAACACCGGAGAAAAGGTAGAGGACACACTGTCTCACTCTGCTCTGGTTTCAGGATCCATTACTGTGTTTCAACTCAAAACTGTCCTTCACACAGTCATACAGAGATGCTGTACTTTACTTCGCTGTAATTCTGTTTTTTTGTAAATATATACTTATTATGAATCTGATGCCTGCAACACATAATAATTCTTTCACAATCTTGCTTGATGACCTGACTTCAGTTGCTCAACAGTCGAGGGTACGGGGAATATCTTTCTCGTCCCAGCTTGTCACATGCTGAGGGAACCGACCCTTTGGTGTCTGTGGCCAAAGCACAAACAAACACCACTTTGATTAAGTGTAAGCACTAAAACTGTACAGTTAGGTTCAGGAAAAGGTGTGTGTTTTTGTTCACATGCGATGCAAACCTGTTCTTCGATGGGAAAAGTCAGGTGTTTCATCCAGCACTCAGTTCAGACCTCCACCCATCATAAGGTTTTCTCACTTTGTAATCTACGTTGTGTTGTGCAGTTCCTGTCATCATCTGATACTGACAATCTGCACTCCTTGATGTATGTCATTTAAGTGTAGATGAAGTGTAATTTCTCAGTCATACAATGTGTAAAATGTTTTGACTTTTTAAAAAAACTAACAAAAGTACAATACCAGAGTAAAAGGATTATTCTGTGTCTTTCAGACCACCATGAAAGAGCTGTCTCAGATGCTGAAGAAGATGCCACAGTATCAGAAAGAGCTCAGCAAGGTGGGAGCTGAACTGCTACTGTCATGTTGCTGGGTCATGTGATACCATACAGGGGTTTATTATTTGTGCAGTTTCAGAACTTTATTTTGCAGTTTTCTGCAATGAACATTAAAGAACTAAGAAAGAACGCTTCTTTTATGTGCAGCTGATTGTGTTCTCTGTATCAAACTCACTAACAGCATCTCTCCTCTCTGACTTCAGTATTCAACCCATCTCCACCTGGCTGAGGACTGTATGAACCGCTACCAGGGCACCGTGGATAAACTCTGTCGTGTAGAACAAGTAAGTCACACTGGTACCTCTGTTACACAGTAGATCTGTATAATAGTGAAGAAAGGGAGGGAACCTACTCAGTGTTGCATCACAGTGCAAGCGACCAGCAGCAGTGTGGTGGGTGGGAAATGTGCTAACCGACTAGGAACATTTATTCAAGTACTGTATTCAAGTACAATTTTGAGGTATTTGTAATTTGCTTATTTTAAAATGAATTTATTTTATCAGCCTTTGAATAAATCAAAAACTGATTCCAATCATAAGAAAAATGCTGAATATCAGATGCGTTAATCAAGCCTGCTGATTATTGGTCGACTCCTCATGTACAGCATATGCATACATATAAATATATGTATTATTTAGTTGTATTTGTGCTTTTGATACTTAACTATATTTGATATCAGATAGGGTTAGGCTTAAGTATGATTTTTGGGTACTTTTTACAAACACTGGTCAAATCTGAACATACCGATTCTCTCTGATGTCATATTACTGTCCATTCATCAACAAATGTCCATAAATCCACAAAATCAGAGAAAATAGTTGCTTCTTGTAACTGAAAACCTTCCTGAGACTAATACACCTTAAGCTGTCCCACTCAATCCTGTTTGTTTACACAAACAGTTGCAGTTTTAGGGTGACTTTCATTTCTTGATAAGTAAGTTTATCCATCGACCAGTGCTTTTCTATAGCATTTTTAAGTTCTAAATACAGATCTGCATAAAAGAAGTTTGTTGTTAAGATGTGACAACTTCATGGTAATTGTAGCAACATACAAGCTCTTCTTGAAGTGTTCCAGCTAGTTTCTACACAGAAATTTCCAGTTTTATGTGTTGTTAAAGTGGAACTTATTTGAAGTCATGTTCAGCTTTGGGGACTTCTGTGTTTTTTTTTTTTTTGCTTTTTCATTGTTTTTAAGGACCTGGCAATGGGCATGGATGCAGAGGGAGAGAAAATCAAGGATCCCATGAGACTCATTGTACCCGTTCTGCTGGATGCCAATGTCATCGTGCCTGACAAGATCCGAATCATCCTGCTCTACATCTTTCTTAAGAACGGTCAGATAACAGGACCACTGTCCTGCTCTTGTTGTTTTACATGTCTACTAACAACATTTTGAAGGAGGGAAAATCCTACACTGAAGAAGCCTACTTACAATCTTGTGATTAGGCTATTATAGGTTATTGTTTATTTAGTGCCAGTCCATTCTCAGCTTTTTGTTTGCATGCATTGTATGTGCACGCTCTCTTGCATGTGTGTGTTGTATGAACTGAAAGTCTATGCTGCATGTGCATCTTAATGTGTGTGTCAGGTGTGACTGAGGAGAACCTGTGTAAGCTCCTTCAGCATGCCAGCATCCCACCAGAGGACAGTGACATCATTTCCAACATGGCCCATATGGGCGTTCCCATTGTCTCTGAGGTGAGCTGTCCTGGCCCGGGACCTCGGTGTCTTGGCTTTCAGTTGCCATCGTTATATGCTAGCTATTTAGCCAGTGCTGATGAATGTAAGTGTTGGAGTCATAATACCTGTTGCCCTGGGAATATGTTTTTATTAGGAGCTTTCATTGGTTGTTTAAACTTACCAAAACACCAGCGCTGAATTTTATGGTGTGTTTCTTCATATTGTACCTATTTTTAAGTGAGAAACTACTCAGCTTTGTTTGCCTGTGTTGTTTCTTTGATACAATTATTAAATTAATCTAAAAAATAATTTATTCAGCAACATTCAAGAGTCCATTAAAATCTGATTCCCTCCCATAGTGGATTGCACCCGTGAAACCCAAAATGGAAAGCCTGCTGTAGACACTGCAGCATGAGCTAATCAGCTGTGTGCACATGCTGGCCAATAGCCAAACTGTGTACTGCTGGGCTGTGATTTTGTGTTGAGTATGGTAAACCCTCAGCGGACTCCTTTGAGCGTGTCTGTTGAACATGTTTACCAAAACTGTGTCCAGGTGACCTGAACTTCTCACAGTAAAAGCATGGTCTGTGGATGTTTGTGCCTCTGACACCAATTTTTTGTCTAAATAAATGAAACCCATGACTGACAAGAAAATAAGACACATCTTTAACTATCTCGCTTAGTTGATCAGCATTGTATCTTTACAGGGCACCACTAAGAAAACCAAGAAGCCTGATCGTAAGGAGCGAGTCAGTGAGCAGACCTACCAGCTCTCCAGATGGACTCCTCTCGTAAAAGATCTCATTGAGGTATTTCTCTTGTGCTAGATTACCATGTAGTGTGTACTGCTATATTTTTGTGAGATCGTACAAAAATACATTGATTAGAATGAATTTTTACAACCTGACCCACATGAACAGCGTTCATCTACTGATACCCGTGCAGATGTGGCTTTGTGTCGTGATTTTGGTGAGAATGCTCGTGAGTTTACTTCTCAAGGTAGCTGTTGTAACATAAATGTATTTCCACAGGATGCCATTGAGGACAAACTTGACCCCAAACAGTACCCGTACATTTCTCAGCGACAAGTATCTGCCAAAGCCAGCGCTCCATCAAGGTGCGTAGTTTTTTAAGGGACATTGTCTACACTTCAAGCAACACCTGGTTGATAACTTAAAAATAATAGAAGAATAAAGGAAGAATAATATATTTACATGCACACTGAAAAAAAATCATAATACCGTTCAATGTTTTGCAGTAAATGTTTACCTATTTCCTTATTTCATATCTTGTAGTGCTCGCTATGGTAACTGGCACAAGAACAGGGGCCCCACAGAGATGAAGACAGGGCCCAGGATCATCGTCTTTATTATTGGAGGTGTGACATACAGCGAGATGCGGTGTGTGTATGAGGTCACCCAGGCCAATGGCAAGTGGGAGGCCCTGATTGGTGAGTATCTTGTGTGGAAAGAGTCAAACTTTCATTGCTAAAGTCTCCCTTACTGAAATGCAATCAAAAAATTAAAAGTTAAAAAAGTTCAAATGGATTATTAATATGAATTCTGAAGAAGATTTCAGCTAGTAAAGTATGCATTTTAATACACTATGAATGCAGCCATAACGCCATATAGATGAGGTCTTCATAGAGACTGTTAGCCATATTTGATGTAGAGGGTTGATGATAGCATGTTTGATCCAGTAAGTCTTGGTAATATTCTGATATAGATGGATCAAAGCTAGATAAATCATCCTGGCTATTTGGATTTTGCTGACATTTATTTGGAAATCTTATATTTATGTTCCCTGTGCAGCTGATTCAGCAGCGCTTTACTTCTGCGAAATGGCATTAAACACATTCTCTGCGAGAGCTGATATCTTGTTGTCACTCTCAGGGATTGGGTGCAGTGTCAGGTACAGGAAGGAAGAGAGAACAAGTGAAACTGCAAAATCAGTTCAGATTTTTTTAGGCCTTTAATCATACTGACCTCTCAGTCTTATTTGTCAGCATTTTGTAACTTCAATAAGACCTCAGTGACTTTATTTGACTTTTTTGTCACAACCAATCTAATGTGTATCTTATGTAATAAGTAAGATTTCATCCAGAATTAAGTCCTTGTTGACCTTTCACGGTTTTGTCTTCGTTAGGTTCCACCCACATTCTCACGCCACCTAAGTACCTAAAGGAGCTACAGCACCCAGACTTCCTGGACCCCAGCGCGGCACCAGAGGGCACAGAAGAGCCACCTGCAAATTGAAAAGATGTTTGGAAGTAAATACACAAGTCATAATGTGATTTGTCCTTTGAACCACTGACCCTTGGGGTATTTGAAGTCATGGAGGAATATGTGTTTTTGGAGTGTCCTGATGGTGAACTTACCTGTTAAAGAATATATGTCATGTATTCCTGGTAGATCACTGGCCCTGCTGATTCATGCTGAAAATACATATTCAAAATGTTAAGAAGATGAGAACACATAAAGCTAATGATACATGATCTTAAATGACAATAAGATGTGGTATATAGCCATTCATAAAGAATGATCAGGTTGTAGTATGTGACACTATCAGTACCATCCCCAGTAAAAACATCTTGTTTCCCCAAAGCCAGTCCCACCAAATTCATTAAATTCTGTTTGTTATGGTGTGATATTTGGTACAATGAGATAAACAAACAGATATATAACTATAACTTTGCTAAGTGATAGTACAACATTTTCTCTAGGTCAGTTTCAAATCACAAAAATTCTGCAGAAGAAGTTCCAAACTTCATCTGTTGCACTGAAAAACTTTGACATGGCCTGCATTCAAAATATAAGCCTCAAAAATGGCAAATCATTTGACACATGTGCACTGTAGCTTATTTATATTTGGAACTATTTCAGATGAACAATATGTTCATCCAGTATATTATTCCAGTATATCACAAGTTGAGTTCTATTACCTCTGCCAAGGAGAACCTATTTTCATTCTGACTTGTTGGTTCGTTTGTCAGCAGGATTATGGAAAAAACACTGGCACAATTTTCATGTTACTTTGTGGAAGGGTGTAGCGTCGGAAAAGGAAGAACCCATCTGAATCATGGCACAGATACACAAATTATCTTTCACTTCGACGGTTTGGCTCCCTCTCCCCAGCTCGAGAACAAGTGACACGTTTGAACAAGTGAAACAGGGAATAAAGAGAAGAAGTGTTGTTAGTGACCACAAAGCAGTGAATCAGAAAAATGAAACGCTATTTCAGTTACTTAACAATACTTCCTTTAGATCATGGTTCAAAAATGTGATTGTATATCAACTTGTGTCTTTCAGGGTCAAGTGAAATCTTCACCCCTTCTCGCCTTCTAAAAGCCCTCAAAGACTTGGAGAAAGAAGAGCAGACCAGTTAAGAGGCTCCTGTAGTGCTTCCTCCTCAGTTCTCATACAGCAGTAACACCAAACTGACTCCTCCCTCCAACCCTCCCTGGCATGACACATTAAATATACATTTGATCTTGTATGTAATTCAGTTGTTGTCAACTCATAAACCAAATTGTGTTTTAAGTCACATTTTCGCTTGTTGAATTTCATGAGTGTGTTGATGTTGATCAAAATTTATTGGAAGAAATTGGATTTGTGTTGAATGTTGTCTTCTGTATTTTGTGGGATGTTTATTTCTTTAGAAAAGTGATGTATGTGAATTAGTTTATATGACTGAAAGAGATTCAGGGATTATGGGCTATAAACTCAAACTGGTTAAAGAGTATAGTGGCATAGTTTTTCCACAACTTTACACTTAAAATGGAACAAAATGGTCTTTTTATTGAAGACTCCTGGTTTTGACACATTGTCTGTGTATCCACTTCTATAGCTTTCTTATCTCAACCAGTACACAACCTTCTTCTTTTATTTTGTTGGAACATGCTTGTTTTTAATGTAGTGCTTTCCATACTGTAGCAACCATGCTATATTGTACAAATCATCAGATTTACAGTGATGTGTCTGACCTTGGAAATGCCAACATAAAGCCACATGGTAATTTTAGATGTAGCATTTTGAAAAACAAATAAAGAGTATAGTTGGATTGTCTCTTGTGCATTATCTCAGTGTTCAGTAGTCTTTTTGGCAGTGTGCTTTTTAGAGATTCAGCTTCCTTTTGGTTCCCTGTGTTGGACCATCATATTGTCATTGGTTATTATTATACTGTGATTCTCTGTAACTAGTAATCCACTGTGTATGAAGAAAGATGTCAGTATTATGACAAGTGCTGTGCTTTTATGTCCACATCCACAAACAGTTTGCTGCAGGATGTGTTTTAAGCTAATAAAATGGCTTCCATCAAGCTCTTAATTTGGTTGTTGTTTAACTCTCTTCTTTGTGAGATCGAAATTAAGGTGAAACAGTTATTTTAGAGCTCTCTTTAGTACAAGGTTTGACCATACACTTGGAAAGATTATTCAAATCTTTTACTCAAGGTTGAAATATCTATCGTATCTATCCATCCATCCATCTATCTATCTATCTATCTATCTATCTATCTATCTATCTATCTATCTGTCTATCTATCTATCTATCTCTCTCTCTCTCTCTCTCTCTCTCTCTCTCTCTCTACCAAGTCTTGGCTCTGCCGTGTGGTTGCACATGTATGAACAGCCTCCAGAGGGATGCGTCCTGATCATGGGCTCAAATCATTTCATGCTGCTTCTTTTAATGTAAGGGAATCACAGTCCTCCGCCAAGCTAAACTGAACCGCTAAGTGTCTCAAGGTACATCCTACATTTCTGCAGTTTTGTGGAGGGACCCCATGTCAAAATCCGGTCTAAACTTTTATTATTTCAGTACATGCACTATAAGATTTCTTCTCACAAACAACTTAATAAATGCTGAACTGATCCAGCTTTAGCAGTTAAGGACTCCTGGAATTTAGAATGATTTGAGCAGATAAGGGCATTTTAAAAGTCGCTTTTTAGAGAAATATTTAGCTTTTTGGTGGGGATTTCATGTTTTTGTGTTAGTTTTACCCTGTTCTGTGTTTATTGCAAAGTTTATTGTAAAGTACCATTGAAATAAAGTTTCTTCTTCTCCTTCTTCTTCCTCCTCCTCTTCATCTTGTTCTAACTCAGTGGATCCCAAACAAAAGAGATTAACCTGTGTACAGTTATCATTCCTCGTGCAGCCACTGGAGGGAGGCTTTGTCAAATGCAGGCAAACGCTGTGAAAAGCATGGGACAGATCTTTAATGATGAGAGCTTTGAAGCATGTGAACTGTAATAAGAGGACTGTTTTGAGAGTCATTCCCCACCAAACCTGAACTGATGTTTTTATCAACATAATTTCTCTGGTGAGGGAAATAGTAAAAACCAAAAAGCAATGAGCTGCCTTCATGTCAGGGCAGAGGGAGAAGTCAGTGTTCAGCGACTGAAATCCTCTCCAACCTGTATTCTACCAACTCTCTGAAGACCATTCTGCTTGAGGACGGAGCAGAAAGAGTCAAGACATTATATTTCCTTTCAGAAACCTTGTGGGAATGCACTCCTATCTATCTGATACAAGCTCTGTTTATGCAACACTGTAGTCCGCTCAAGGCCGCAGGCAGAGAGGCACTATAAGATGTTGTGAGTCATTTTAATGCTATGGAAACCAGTATTTTTCAGAGACAAAGCTCTGAACAACTGAACATGTCTACCTCTGCAGAGGTAGCACAGTGTGGAATACAACATAAACTTATACAACTATAACAAGAACATCTTGTCAAGGGAATTCCACAATGCTTGAGTTTCAGTCTTTAGTCATGGTGTGTTTTTTTTCTTGTGTATAGAAGTGGAAATGCAGTTACGATGCTGAGCTTATACACTGCAGAATCATGTAATCTTAAGGAGTTTGGTATTTATCACAGTAGTCCACAGCACAAAATGCCCTTTATGACAAGTTCTTTGGTCTTGTACTGATATTTCAAAATTTGCCTTTATTGAAATAATGCAGTGAAGGCACCTCAATATTTTACATTTCCATTAAAGCCTCTGTAAAGGTTGTCATGGACTCAAAAAGGATTATCAAGATTTTGAAAATTTCAAGCCCTCTGTGATATCTTTGATGGCATATTACAGTCGATACTATGAATTTTGAGAGTGTCTTAAAAAAAAGAAAAAAAGAAAGTAATATTTCAAGTCTCATCCAGAGAGTAGTTGTACCTGAATCTTAAAAAAATATTCCTAAACATTATTTCACAAACTCAAAATCTTGTTCACAAGATTGATGGCCTAATTCCCGTATGGTTAGAAAATACTGCGCTCTTATTTTACCCCATCTATTTTAGCACACAGGAAAAAAAGAAGCACATTGTAGAAACTGCAGCATTTGGTGGAGTCAGCATGATGTTAATGGAAAAAAGGAATGGAAGCCAGCTCAATATCAATGAGATTGTCTCCCTCCTTAAAATAGAGCAATAGTGGAGAGTATTTGGTGCAGAACCACCACTGCTACCCCTTACTGTTGAAGAGAGAAATACAAAAGCATTCACTTACTAATTACTCTGTTCCAGGGCAAACTGACTTATTTTATCAAATCAAGTGAAATCATTTTGTTACTTACTCACATTTCACATAATACAATGACAGTCATGGTGGCCAACTGCTTCTCAGAGAAACCCTTGCAATAAGTTGATAGAGCAAAGAAATGCCACAGAGAAGAAAAAGCCTAGCTTGGCATGCAAGTTACTGAAGTTACTATGGTCCATCCATCCATCCATCCATCCATTTTTTTCCGCTTTATGCGGAACCAGGTTGTGGGGGCAGCAGCTTGAGCAGGGATGTCCAGACTTCCCTCTTTCCGGGACACTTCCTCCAGCTCTTCCAGGTGGACCCCAAGGCGTTCCCAGGCCAGCCAAGTGACTTAGTCCCTCCAGCGTGTCCTGGGTCTTCCTCTGGGCCTCCTCCTGGTGGGGCATTCCTGGAACACCTCCCCAGGGAGGTGTCCAGGGGGCATCCAAAAACAGATGCCCGAGCCACCTCAACTAACTCATCTCGATGTGGAGGAGCAGCGTCTCTACTCCGAGCTCCTCCTAGGTGACAGAGGTCCTTCATTGTTTTCTGTTTTATTTTGAAATATTCACCTTTCTTCTTGTTGAATTGGACCTGCTTTACCCTCCGCGTGTTTGCCACCTGAGTGATTGCCTACCTGGCCCTCTCCCTCAATAGCCTTCCCTCCCTAATGTATTTAGGGTTTAATCATGTCTGTAGTTCAGTTCGACTGGTCAGGCCTATAGGGGGAAAAAAAGATATATTGGTGCATTGTAGTTCTTCTCTGGTTTCTCTTTGTACTGACTTATTACAAACAAACCAAGAGGAGTAAACATCAAGTCATGCAGACTGATAGGCAAAGCATTGATTGAACAGTTTTGACTATTCATTTTGCCTTATCAGCACATCAACAGGATCCATGTTGGGAAATTAAAAGCTGGTGACTGTAGAAGACGCTCTGCTTTCTTCCAATTTAGTCATTTGATTGATTTGCAGTTGAATAAGCAATAATGCTCGTGATGAGTTATTTCTTTGTGAGCTTTCTGTGACACAATGTACACATCAGCAGTGTTAAAATGCTGCATGTCAGTCACCAGAGTTTGATTTCCCTATGGGTCCTGATGATGGGCTGAGGATGCAGGAGGACAACTGTTGAATCAACGAGTTGCCTATCGAGCCTTAAGTTCTTATTTATGTCTTTTGGTGAATTTTGAAAAATACAGTGTGAAAATGAACTGGCCTAGAACTAAAATGCAATAAAAAATCCCTTAGTGCAATAAATGAAAACACACTTAATTTTACAGAACCTTGCCTGTTTCTGAATTTGTATTTCTTGCTTGCTCCCTGTTGAATTTGTTTGTGTGTTCAAAATTTATCTGATTTTGACTCTGGGCCTGTCTGACCATCCAGTAAGTCTGTGACTGTCAACTGCCAGCTTGCAAGTCACATCTGGTTTGCCAAAGCCTCCCGCCTGCATGTTAGACTCATGCAGATGGGAGGGAAATGATTTAGGACTCAGCTAAAGCCTCTCATCAGTTCTGTTATTATAATTTAGCAGTGCATGTTCTCAAATATTATTATTTTTTTTACTTACACAAATGTCACAAGCCAGATGACAAACAGTCAACCTGAGGCTTCCAGGACCCCTGGGAGTCCTCGGCCAGCTGCTCACGTTGCAGATAAACAGCCTTGGTTAAGAGAAAGTGGCAAACACTTCACACTGCTCAACTACAGTATGTAAGCTTTTCATATTGGCTACTGTCCTAAGTATTGTGACTATATTATTTCTCTTCAAAAAGATAAAACCTTAGGTCAATTCATTGTTTAGTCTATAAATGCTAGAAAATAGTGATGAATGAACGCCAGTCACAATTCCCAGAGGCCAAGGTTGCCTTCAGATTACTCTGACCAACAGTATGAAACCTAAATTTGCATACAGATATTCAATTCACTGTTATGTAAACACAGGAAAGCTGAATTCCCAGTTAAGCGGGAGTCTGTCAGGACTTAGGTGTCTGACTGACTTAAACTTCACTCTAGCTTCTCACTGGGTCAAAAGACATTGTGCAAAAATGATTCGATGATTTTTGGTGATCTCTGTTCACAGAGACACATGGTCGCCCTAACCCTGGCCCTGGTCCTAATCCATAACTAAATTTGATCAGTTTTCTGCAAATCGTTTGCTGTGTAAATAGAGCTCCATATGCCATGTTGTCTGACTGGGTGATATATTACAGTTTGTGGACCACAGAATGAAAACATCTGACAGGATGCGCTGGTGAGCAGATTTATACCTTAGGCTGAGGCAGCTAGTAAACAATGTTTGGTTACATGTGTCAGTTTATTAAATTCATGCTAATTCCAAGGGTTTCACAATTCAGTACTGGACTGCATTTTTTCACTAGTGCTGCCCCTTCTGTTTAGGAGCTCTGACATGTAAATCAGCGGGCGTTTCTGTGGCTCCTCTGCTCTGGGGAAGCTGGAGGCTGTAGCTTTTCTGAAATTGTGTTCTTGCACTTTTCAGGTGTTCACTCTGTTTCTGAAATACAGAAACCTTAGTGAATTTAATGCTGTTATTTACGTAAAGAGGTTTTGGAAGTCAGATATAGTCCCACAGCCTGGCTTGTTGAGTTTGTTTGTGGCTTACAGGTTATGTAGGTCATGCAGGTTAATTCTGTTGTACTTGGACTGTTTTTATAGTATCCTTTTTTTTCTTACTTGAAAAGCCCTTTAAGCTTATTAATTTTTCCTTTCATGCACATTTTCTTCTTGAATGGTTTAATGGTTATGTAGTTAAAGAATAACACTGGTGGTATTCTTATTGTCAACAAAAATCACATGAACAACCAAAGCCAAAACAATAAACCTTAAGAAACCAGGTGTCCAGCATTTTCTCTGCATTAGTCATAAGAATCCACAGCCCTGAAAAAGCCCTTTAACAAAGTAAAATAAAACTTCGCTCAACTCTTTTATCGCAGCTAATTTCTTTAAGCCACACATGCAACATAACATGTAAGCTTTAGTTTTATCAGACTTTTTTATTGCGTCTTAAGGAAATGTTTTTGGGGAATATTTGGAAATATTTTTCTGTTTTTCTTTTTGTCATCTGAAAAAAAAAAAGCCAACTGCAAGCTAATACAAGAATAAGTGACTGATCTGACAGATATTTTTGTGTTGAAACAGCTGTGATGGGACATGGGAAGGGAAACACACAGGAGATGTTCAGAGTTACATCAGTCACAAAGGAGTTACATAACTGTGTTAAACAAAATTCTCTAACCTCTCACCATTTACACAACTCTATAAATCTATCTGCTGCCTTTTCTGTACATGATACATAATGTTTAAACATTGCATTCACAAAAACATATTTTCATTTACACGGAATTTAAATAGCACAATATTCTCACACTTCATCCTTCTTTAGTGTTGCATTACTAATACATCTTAACACTAAACTCCCACCGTTCGCTAGTAGCCAGTATTACCTCAGTGTAGTAGAGTTATGTCATTAGAATAGAAAAAGTACAACATAATCATCATAAATATAGTCAGCCAAAAATACATATTTGAAAACATACTGCTATCAATCTGGGTCACTTGGCTCTGCTATCTTACTTTGGATCAAGGTTACAGTTCTGAAAAGAAGTGACACTAAAATATGACTCTATGGGACAACCAAACGCTTTTGAAAGAACTGACCAAATTAAAGCCACATATACAACTGACTGTTCTGCAATTTTCTACAGCAAAGGTTTACAACACCTGTAGTCAGAGGTGTGGATTTGAGTCACAAATTTGATAACTTTAGACTTTCCTTGACAAAATCAAAATACTACAACTTGTTTTCAAGTCCAAGCTCAAGGATTAAAAATTATGTTTTGCATTGTTTCTCTGAGTGAAAATTCCCTAAATAAATAAATAAAAATAAAACATGTCACAAATAATTATTTCTCTTTATTTTCCTGATCAACTTACAGCAACTTACAACTTGCAGATTTGACTCAGACTCAGACTTGAGTGCAAAGACTTGAGACTTGGTGGTGACTTGCAAGACAGTGTTTGATCCCACCTCTGACTGAAGCTAACAACACTGTGTTGTAGGCAACATCATGCTTAAATCAGCTTCAGTGCATCTGTTATGATAAAAAAATGGATTATGGTATAATTGAATGTTGTAGGTCATAATGACTAAAGACAATTGGTTTGACATTTTTTGAAATAGAGCACTTCAGCAGTTTAGTATTGCACAGCATAGGGCTGGCAACTCACAAACGAGCTAACCCTAGATCCTGCCTTTCTTGTAATTCAGCTGACAGAATTTTTTTGTTTCATTTATCATTTACCCTGTCTGAGGGTCGTATCATGGATTAAGATTAATGAGTTAGTGTTAGTCATAATTGTGTATTCGCCCAGAACGAGATAATCCCAGTTACATCACAAAAATGTCATCAGAGCTGACAAACCTCCTCCAGAGGGATATGCCACCAGTTATATATATGTTATCATACAGAGTTAAGAAGAATATAAAAAAATACTGCAACAAGAAGTAACACCTTGCTGCAAGTAAGGCAAGAGAGGAGTTCTGGAAGAAAAATTTTGATTGTGTAAATTTCTAAGTTAATATTTTTATTTTACCAAATACTGTGGTAAAAGAGCTTTTAAACATTAAACATTATACGCAAGAATTGCAATGAAGGCTATGTGGAAATTATTATAGTTTTCAGCCGAATCAAAGCAAAATCTTTTTTTTTTTTGATTAAATATTATCTGTGATGTAATCAATTGTCTAACCGGTCTTCTATTAGCTGCAATATCAGCTGTGCAAAACAGACTTGGTAGTTAAACATAATCCAAATGGGTATGTAATTGCTGTGCCTTCATCATTCTTTTCGTGTATGGGTGATACACTGTGTAAATTTTAAATCATCATTCATCATCAGCTGTATGAAAGTAGGTTCTCAGGGCAAAAAAAACCCTCCACAACACACTGCATACAGTTTGCATTCTATAGCCTCTCTATCACTCATAGGGAATATTTTCAGGAATTAATGAAATGGCATATTTTTTTATTTTTAATCAGAAATTCTGAACGTAACCTCCTGGTTAAGTGTGCCATAGTGATCTTTACATTGCCACAAAAACTCTGGCTTTAGGCTCAGTTTACTTCACTAACCCCTCAATCTCAGTTTGTGGTCCACTGCTCTGAGCCACATAAGAAATTAAATTAAACTATTTTCATAGATATACTGTATGTAGCATAGATATAGTATAGCATAGTATACGCCCCATTTCCAATTGCTTAAATTTTGTTTTCATTGGAGTGCCCCTTGAACTGTATATTTTCGATATATACGTACATTCTTTATCCTTGCCTATATACAGCTGCAACATTACAGACAAAGCACATACATTGACTACTCATTAAGATTTTGTCAGGGTCATGAATAACTGTTCTACATCTACATCTACAAATATTAGCTACAGAAGTCTTCATGATTCTTTTTGTCTGTCATTCATTGTCATTGCAAATACTTTTACTTCAGTTGTAAACCAAATCTATGAACCAACACTGCCAAGATAGTATATAGTCAATAGTGTTTACATTACGGTTTAGGAGAGTTGGTACTGTGTTAGTGAAGTATAGCCACAGTCTCCCAAAATTTAAATGTCCTCAGACACAAATGCAGATTAGGTGGGAAACATAATGGAAGTATACAGTCAGTTATCAGTCACCAGTCCACAGGTTTACTATGTCAAAACCAATGCAGTCTGATTCAACAGCCCAAACCATGTCTTCATGAAGGTCTGGTTGTTGAGTTATATTGGATCATATGGAGAGATGTTATATATTCAAGTCTACCCTCCCTGACTGATTTTAATTCATAAATTAATTTGGCCAAAGGTCAACACTTGAAAATGAACACAAAAATGAAGGTAAAATTTACTGCAGGGCAAGTCAGCGTAATTTTGATCTGACCAGCATGGGCACACAGCAGCTGTAATTTTTTTTGAGGGAGCCGTTAAGATAAATTGGGACAGTCAGTGAAATGTATGGCTTTTTGCTCTGGTCATACTGCCTCGCGAATGAGGGTCTGTCTTTCCACTTGTGTTCCTCATAGCATGTGCACATGTTATTAATCATAAACAGGATACTCCATTCTGATCAGTGTTCCCTGTAGAGTGCATTAGCAGCTCACTCAATCATTAAGGAGTCTCAGTCCTCATCAGCATCCCACAAAGTGCAGGATATGGATTTGCTAATTCATATAGGATCTTTGTTGAGTTCTGCTGTGTAGGTGTGCCTATAAGCAATCTATAATATATAAACTATCATTAATGTTTGTGTTATAGCTACTGAAGAATATATATGACAATCTTGTGGAAAAACAGAAGCAATGTTACAAAATGGACACACTGGAAATTATTTTGATGGGTTAAACACAGTATGCTTCGAAACAAAAGTATCATTTTGGTCAAAACAAAAGAGCTGCTGATTCGTGGAGTTTGATGATGTTTGATTTCCACTGGTGATAGTTAGTGAATATTATTGGTGAATAGTCGAGTAAAGAATCAGTGGCTCCAATTCAGTAGATCCTCTTTTGTTCCCCTCTTACTTTCTTCTCCCTTCTCACTTTCTTGGATGCTGTCCAGTTAATCCTAATCAGGCAATTGGTCGACATGGGTGGGTCATCAGCTGATTGAGCTCACCTTGGACCTTAGGCTGCAAAAGCACAGCTCATGACAAACCAAACTTTTGGTTTGTCTTATGATTTGCTTGTTTAATAATTTACTCTTTCTCCTTCTAAGTAAGTCTCCTGTATTGGCTCCCCACTTTCTTGAGCCAGTTTGCGACATCCTTGATAAAACCTTGTTATAAAGCCAACAAATCAATGAAACATAGTGTGATTTTTGATATGGGTATTAGAGAATAATATATCACTGTAATTATGCCAAACCTGAGTCAAACAATATTTGCAAGGATGTTTGTAATAACTTGCTTGGAATGTTTTTCTGTTGGTCAGTCAGTTGTCAGAATTTCACATAAGACATCTCCTTTCATGAAATTTCTAATGGGCAGAGCCAAAGAGACAGTGATCTTGTCTAATTAAAGTTTTACCAAAGCTCAGTAAAAAAGTGAGCAGTGCCAGAGTGAAGCTAACATTGTGAAATGTTATACTAACTGAACAAGTACCTTGAGTAGAGACACTTTTCTCTAGGCTAGTTTATTAGTCTGGCTGATATTTTAAAGGTTAAATATATGATATTTTTAACATCAGTATAGCAGCAAACTATCTTCTTTGTAAACTGTTGTGGAGTAATGGCATTCTGAATGAAGAATGATGTCACACTCTTTCTCTGTGCTGACATCCGCACTTCTCTCTGTTCTTTGTTTCGGCAGCCAGGGTGGCTGTGCAGGCATGTTGAGTCCCTCTCTTTCATCATTCTCATTTTCAACATGAGGCCTGGTTGAAAAAACAAACAAACTTTGCCCTATTATAACTAAAATAAAGAAACTAAAGAAAAATAAAGTAACTAAAATAAAGAAATAGGCTATGTCATAACAACAATTTTTTATTTACATTTGATAGCAGTGCCTAATTTTTCAGTTTGATCTGAGTTGAGTATTCACATGAGCTTTCTTTTTTTTTCTTTCCAACTTTACTGAATGAACAATGGGTCTGTTTTGGTCTATGATGCTGGTATTCTGTTGCAATATCAAATGCTGTAAATTCCACCTTTAAGCGATTCATTTCACTTAAGCAAACCTGCTAAACTTCTGCAGTTACTTACACTTTCTAAACCACATTTTTAATGTGTTAAGGTATTATAATGCATTCATAATTCCTTATGACTCATTCAATACTTTCACATGCACTATATCAACATTCATAAAACATTCTAGATGTGACTTATATCGAAGTGTAAGGGTCTTACGGATACTCTTGGAGCTTACGATACATTATGACTACCTATACGCACCTATACACACTTCAACAATCAGCTGTAGTAAGGACTCTTAGTATGCAGTTCAGTAACAGTTCATGCAGTATCATAAGTTACTACGGTATGCGTTAAGCAAAGTGAAGTTCATATGGATGCATCGATAACAATACATGCTTCATCATAATGTTTTATTTTTGGTGCTAAGCATAATGCATTTTCATGCATTTAAGAGAATCTTACACTTCATCATAAGTGATTATCGTGATACTATACCCCCTTGAACATATAATTCATTATGTCACATCTACAATGTTTTATGACTGTTGATATAGTGTATCAGAAAGCAATATGTGTGTTTATGTCATAAAGAATTATGAATGCTCTATTGTACACTGTGGATGCCCCCCTAATGGGCCATAGGGTCATCATAGAAAGTGTTACGTCTCAACCAGAGGTTTTGCCAGTGAAGTTAGCTGGTTTTCTCTCTACATTGAAGTCCAACTTATTTAAAGAAATAATTTAGCTTGTTACATCTTAAGCATCATCCATCTTTTTTTTTTTTGATGATAACATGTACTCACCATCTTAATTGCTGACATCTCAAAATGTGGTGACATCTCTATAGACTTACTTAGATTAACTTCCAATTTTGAATGCTGTAAACTGTGATGGATTTTTGCAACACAGTTTTGGTAATATGTCGATGTAGGTTCTCGGTCATCTGGGTCATGGTAGTTGAAGTGCTAGAAGTGAAGGCAGCCGGATGTCGGTTGTTTGGCTTCTATCACTTCAACAGTCTTGGTAATAGTTTTACTGTTCAACTTGCTTTTGTCTTCCGAAGAAGTTTGAATAACCTTTGATCAGAATCTGATGCTTCCGGCATCCCCCCATGCAGCTCTGCCTCCCCACATTTTGTCTCAAGAATGAAAAATACAAGACACTTGACTTGAGTGTGACAGCTACACCATCAGTACTAATTGTTGTACTGGTGAAACATATAACAGTATTGCGAGTTTGAGAACTAAAAAGACAAAACAAAACAGAATTAACTAATGAAAAAATGCAAATAGCATATGACCCCGATATGACTTATATATATGGCATATATTAATGTAATAACCTCTTCTAAATTTAAAATGTGCAAATCTCCGTAGAGTGCAGTCAACAAATACCCAACACATCTTATCCACTAATCCCTTCCCTGAAATTAAAATGAGGGTCATGATTATACTACAGCATCATGTGGTTCAGTTCGCACAGTTCCCTCAATGCAGTACAACAGTGTCTTCTTAAAACCAAGCTGCATAAAGTGCAAAGTCCTCATACTAGAGTCCTGGCTCAACCACCAGGAAGTCAATATGATCCTTCTCTTTGGTCTTGAAGGCCTCAGCGATGATCCGGGCAGCATCCTTGTGCTCCCGACCTCTCAGTGAAATGCCGTTGACCTCCAGGATGATCTGACCCACCTTAAGCTGGCCGCAGTTATGAGCCGAGCCTCCTTTCTGTCAACAGGGACAAGAAGGAACAAAGGAGGGAAATATGACATATTTAGAAAGATAGACCCATTCAGTGGCAGATGAGTGGTCAGTCAATAGAAAGCCTGTGTTTCATTTATAGAATATCATCTGCCCTTGATCTTACACTTTTTGGCAGGGCCATAGGTACCAGTGAAAACACTGAGGTCACGTCTTTGACGTCGTCTAGGGGAATTCTGCTTATTTAACACTCTGATTTTGGGATGAAGACCTGCATGACAGCCCTGTCTCCTAATAATTACTAGTTTACCTAGAACTAATTACATAATCCTACAATGATGATGTTGTAGGATTTTAAGATTTTATCTAATCTTAAAGAAAAAGTATGTTTAATAGTAAAAAGCTGTGGCAGGACTATATAAGAGCAAACTCAATAAGTTGCCCCAGTCCACATTATTTTATTATTATTATTACCGTTGCTGAACTATGAGTAATGTAAAAAAAAAAAAAATGTTGCTCCTAGTTTAGAATCTACCACCTAACCCGTACTTTAGCTAAATTTAGACAATTTAGAAAGATTGGTCAGCTGTTGAAGGAACTGAAGAACCTAAGTTGATGAGTCATTTATAAGTAGTCATCTCATTTTAAGTCAGTACAGTCATATAATGTGAGCATTTGCTCTTCTTTTACTAGGTGGTCCAACAGCAACAGTATTAATCCGTCCATCCATTCATTGATCCTTCCTCCACTCAGGACAAACAGGACAAACACAATTCAGTTTAATCCTCAGCAGTAAATATGTTTATTTGCTGTGACATTCAATTACTAAATAGCAGATGAAAACATCTCTGCAGGGCATGCAGGCCAATAATAATGAATTCTGATTCAGGAGACTGGCCAAGAAATTCTGAGAAGGGTAATGAATCAGACACACTTTCAGCTCCTTCTACAAGCATTACTAATAAGCTTATGAGCAAGGCATTAACTGCAAGCCGCTTCAATGCAGCAGCTCCTAGCAGCCCAGAGGATAAGACTGAGATCATAATAAACAGTTTTGCACACACACACACACACAATGGACAACAACCTAAAAACAAAGCAGAGAGCCCAGACAATGAAACAAAAGGCAATAGGATATTTTACCAGAGTCAGTGATGACAATGCTCAGATGTGCAACACAAAGGAGGCAGTATGGCCAACTTATCAAATACCTGTTGAACAGAACACAAACTTCGCTTCACACAGCCCTACTTTATCCTAAAATGCTGGAAATGAACTCCAGTTATCTTCCACAGTGATGTCAATTATATGGAATTAGTTTAGATATAATGCAATCTGCAAAATATAAGAAACACAACAAATATTCCAATATTATGAGTTTTGGAATCGCATTGTAAAACAGCATGTTTGGTTAGGTATAGACACAAAAACTCCTTAGTTAGGTTTAGGAAAAGGTACCGTTTTGGGTTAAAATAACTACATTTAAAAAGTTTAAAGCACACACACACACACACAGGGATCAAACCCTAGTCTCTTGGAGGACAGTCCTATGTTTGACCCACCCAACCATCATAGCCTCTTCCAGACTTCTTTCACATTTTATACTGCACCAAAGTGGCACAAAGGCTCAATATAGGACAAACTTTGATTTTAGCTTACAAGCCAAGAGCAGACAGAACAAGGACTACAACATTTAGCATCTCAGCTGAATGATGTTGAATGATGAAACATTAGCAGCTAAGTTTTTAAGCAGTTTAATATGCTTAAAGTTTAATGGCAAATTCTAAGTGGCTTTAGCTTGCTAGCATTTAACTTCTAGCATCACACATGGTGCATGTATAAAGTTTGCAGTACTGTATGAAAACAAGTTAAAAATGAAGACATGTTATTGAATATTTTTTCTGTCTATGCCTATATTATAACACACAAATTTTCAGTTGCATCACAGGTAACAGGTGTCAGCCTTTGACAAGGAGGAAGAATGTGTTAAATAAATAGGACTACAGTACTAGGGTCTGCTGTAGCCTTTGTGATACTGTCAATTGCAAGTCCTATAATGTGAGTGAGTTGTGAGTGAGTGACTGAGATGATAGGAATATAACAAGGAAACGTGGACATATTCATGTGCAATGTCACACTTACTGCAGGGGAACATGTTTCACAAGCTACAAAATGACAGTTGGGGTCATAATAATACCGACTGACATTCAAAGCCAGTGGTAAAAGTCATTGTTATGGAAATTACTGCATAGTTACAAAAAGTCCTCAAGGATGCCCTGCTTATAAAAGAGACGGAGTGGAGGCCTGAGTACTGCTGAGATGACTCAGGATATAACTCATTCAGTGATTAGCTGATGTTATCGCCTCTCACCCTCTGCATATAAAACACCTCCGTTATGGAAACATGCTGCTTTGCTTTCTTTGTACATTATTGTACTTAAAATGTGAAGGGTGTCGGAGAGAAACATCAACAGGAGGACTTATGTTTGGGGAATGTGTTAGTATGTTGACGGTGCAAAACAAATGCATGCAAAATAATCAGATGGTGAAGGAAGACAAAGTTTCTTTTAAAGGATATCAGCGCCTTCACAGACCACATCAACGCAGTGGACAGGAACATCAAGTTCACCCGGGAAGATGTGAAAGATAAAAACCTTGCCTTTTTGGAGTGCGCGGTCCACATCATGGAGGATGAACAACTCAACATAGAGGTTTACATGAAGCCCATTCACACCAATCCGTACCTCCGTTTTGACTCACACCACCCACTGGAGCACAAATTAGGGGTCATCGGCACCCTTCAGTCACGGGCAGACACCATTCCTACCACCAACAGAGGTAAGATGTGGGTACAGGGACACATTAGGACAGCCCTCAAAACCTGCAGTTATCCCAGATGGGCCTTTCTAAAAACCAACAAAAAGAAGCCCGTAGAGAAGGAGAACAACAGGAGGAGGAATGTCGTCATTCCTTACATTGCAGGGGTTTTTGCATCAGATCCCTGTACACTTCAGACCCGGCAACACCCTGAGACAAAAACTGGTGCATCCCAAAGATAAGACACCCAGACACAAGCTGGACAATGTGGTGTATGCTGTTCAGTGTAGTGAAGAGTGCGCTGACCTGTACACTGGGGAGACCAAACAACCGCTACACAAGCGCATGGCCCAACACAGGAGGGCCAACTCCTCAGGACTCAGCTGTTCACCTACACCTCAAGGCTAAAGGCCACACTTTTGAGGACAACAACATCTACATTTTGGCCAGGGAAGACAGATGGTTTGAGAGAGGAGTAAAGGAAGCCATCTTCATCAATCTAGAAAAACCATCACTCAACAGAGGAGGTGGTCCAAGACACAACATCCACTGTCATCCACTTACAAGGCCCTCTGAGGAATAATTCCCAAAAGATTCACTTCTCACCTGCTCTCACCAGGTTCACACATCAAAGAGGCATGTGACCAAAACCACTCTGACAGGGATGTCAAGGCCCCCTCAGAACCCCCTCACGACCGTTAACACTTCACCAGGTGACCCTAACGGCCCATTCAATAGGAGGGACCTGAGACACCTTTGTTCCCAAATTCCTTTGCCATATATATATTCCAGTACTCCCCACCATCATTTAGAACTGAAGAAGTTTCTTGGATGAGAGGCGAAACGTCTTCTATAAAACTTCATGTCCAGTTGCCTAACAGAATTCTTCAAGCTTGACCATGATCTGGATGACTGAGAATCTACACAGATACATTCAATACTGACACAAAATAATAGCTTTGAAGCATAAATCTGACAAACTGCAGCGCTGACTCACCTGAATGGTAACTATGCGTGGCAGAGGTTGGCGTGTGTTGGCTCCACCTTCGATAGCAATGCCAAGGGTGTTGGCATTTTTCACCACACGTACCAGGGTAGCACTGGACACTGGGACTGGTGAGCCAATCTGCTGGGACAAAACATGAAAAGGAATCAGGAGTCGAGGAAGTAGAGAATAAGTTTGAACTTGTATATTATATATCAACTAATATCATATATACCACTGCAACATTTTGTAGATAGGCATGCAACACCACTGATGCCTGTGAGTACAAATTGTCGTTTAGAAAAACAGAAAAACATTTAGAACAGGTATAAACTTTTCTGTCTTTAGGTGGGCCTGAATGAAGTTTTGTATTAACTCATGTGTGTGTAATGTGAACTCGGGTTGAAGAATATTGCACTGTATTCAGCATTTTTGTTTTTTTTTTGTTTGTTTGTTTTGGTTATCTGAGTCATTTTTTAATGCTATGCCTGGTATAATAAAGTAATTTAAAAATGGACCACCATGCACTGACAGGCAGAAGTGCAAATGTACAACTGAATTCCACAATATCAATCCCTCTACGCTCAGTACAGAGTGAGTCATAGAAAATCGAGAGGCATTATTCATATGAAAATGAATAAAAAAACAGGGACAAAACCAAAAAGCTGCAGTGCAAGTAAGTTCCACTGACATTCCTCAGTGCAAACCTGTGGACAGTGAAATCCCTCTGGTGCAGTGTGCTCTGATGCATTCTGGGAAAGATACAGCTGTGAAACAGCCTCGAACAGCCAGTGTGACATGCGTTGCACACAGACAGAAAGGCCCAGAACTTGTTCTCTGTGATGCACAGACAAACACTGGATACGACACAGGGCAGCCCTACATACAGCATAGCAGAACAGGACGCGCAGTGGGCACAGTACATGAAACATGGCTTTCTTCACTTTTTTTTTAAATGTGTTGCAGGCATTAAATTCAGAATGAGTGTATATTTATGAATAATCATAAAGTTTATTACTTTGAACATTAAATATCTTGTTTTTGTACTCATTTGAATATAGGTCAAAAACATTTTGCTTATCATTGCATTTTACATACATTTATTTTCTCTTAGCTTTTTGGGAATGGAGTTACACATACTAATTTTATATTACATATTATAAAAATATGTGCATAGAGAGATGAACTATGACTTTGGCGATGGCACTGCTCGTTAAACCGAAAGCTTAAAAAATACAAAGAAAAACATCGTCCTGGAACCTGTACCCTTTTTTAAAAGAAAAAAGAGCAGCTCCATCCATGAGCAGCTCCATCAACTGCAGCTCAAAAGACGCTTGCATTTACGCAAGTTTGAGCCTATTTCATTTCGTCACTTCTCTTGTATGAATATGGTAAAAACATGCTTAGAATTATCATGTAGTGTGAGGCACACCTTGTATATAGTATACCCAGCACATTTAGGGCTGCTTTAATTTAAATAAAAAAACAACACTGACAAGCTTTGTTGTTGTGTATATAGACCTTGCAAACAGGTCTGTTCTGTTTAAACAACAGTTAAGGACCTGCATGTTCCTGTTATAAATTGGTAATAAATGAGTGAAATATTGTGGCTGTTTGAAAGTCAGTTTTACGGTTAATATTTTAAAAATGATATTGCAAAAACTGTCAGATCGGCAATACGTATTTTCAATTGTTTGTGCATGAAATATGACCTGAGTGCTGGGGCTTTGGTCCATATGTGTCTGTAGCATGCATCTCTTTTATATTCTGCTTCAGTGTTTTGAGTTGTATTGCTTCTCTATATTTCTCACTGTTCCTTGTGTGCTCTAATTGGAAGGCGCAAGATTATCCCAAATGAGTCACAGAAACTGATTTGCAGGCAATTTCAATTATTTTTCTCAATTTGCATTTTCTTTAGTTCCATTGATTTTATAAATTTCCATTTTATTTTTTCCACAAGTAAGAAAATAAAGGTTGTAGTTCAGCAGTTTGGTGGTCCAAAGGACAATTTATATCTTCAACTTAAAACCACAGAATTCTCACAGCTCTGTGAAAATCTATCATTACAAGTACATTATAAAAGAAATATAAATTATTGACAAAATCTTCACATGTTATCTTCACATTACATGTTGTCTTGTGTTGGTGTGATAAATTCTTTTGTTACACAGTCTTCTCCTTCTACAGAGATGAATTGAGACACAGTGTACTTGTTTTTTCTCTTGTTTGTTTCATCATCTGTTCATTTGATTGGTCTGCTGCCAAACAGTGACGTGCTCTTTTGTTTCATCATTATGATACTGCACATAATCTGGTACTGTATAATGAATCACATTGTTGTATCTGCAGTATTTCCGTTTGTCTCTAATGAGTTGTGGTAATTGGGATAGGCTCCAGCCCCCCGCAACCCTAACAGATAGGCGGTATAGAAAATAAGTGAAAAATGAATGGGTTGTGGTAATTTGTATTTGTTAATTTCATTCCATAAATGTATTAAAAGCAACAGAAGTAGTGATCCAGAGAACTGAAACCGTAAACTGATAAATAATTGGGTTTGGCAAATTAGGTCACCTTGGGGCAAGACAAATCTGTATTTCTTAAGAGAATGAACAGTATGCTTAATGTAATGACTTATTGAGACAGCATGAAGCCCTCACTTGTCTGCTTGCCCCTGGAGGAGGTGCAAGGGCTCCTGGATGTTCTGGATGGCCCTGCTGGTTCTTGCTTGGTCGAGGACTGCCATCCTTACTGAGGCCTCCTGCCTCGGCTATGTCCACCCCGCTGTCCTCACTCAGAGTTTGGCCACTGTCTGACAGCTGAGACAGGGTGGCTCCTGGAAGGGACATTATAATGTCAGTGTACAAAGAGGCAATACATAGCATCAGAGGTACTGTCTCTTCTTGGACAGTGGCCAATAGTCACCTCAGCTGCAAAAAAGAGCCTTTATTCTTTATTCAAGCCTTTATTTAGAGGCTTTACATCTAATATTAATTCTAAACAAACAGTATTTTAGATTTCTATCCCTACATTAAGCTCTTGTCTTGATTCAGTATTCATCTCTACAAGACATTCTAATATATAGTCACAATAGTGTTGTAATAGTGTTTTGCCCTGAAGGAACCTCTTCATAGTTCTAAGAACCCCTTTTTATTGAATTTTCATGGCCAGAACTGGAAATGGTTGTAGTTCTTAGGGTGCAGGTTTGAAGGACTGCCAATTTTAAAAACCTGTGTAAAACATTAGCTGAGTAAACAACAGTTTAAAATGGAAGTCCTAAAAAGTGAAACAAAGCACAGACAAATGTCCATCAAATTATTATTGTTGTATGTCACACTGAAACTGCTTGCTATACCAACAACCTATTGTAATGTAAATGGTATTTCCTTGTAAGTTTATAGCATGAAGCATCTGAACATGAGGCATATATGAGATGTACTTCTGCACAGAAAGACCAAACACACAGCCAGTTTTGTGTACCTCTTTGCTGAGGTCTAGAATCTGCAGAGAGCCGGTTCATGTCTGCTATGAGGACTTTCTGAGTGAGAGCAGGTGAGCAGGGCCGGTCAGGACTACAGGATGGAGCAGCAGGTGTGATGAGAGAGGGGCAGGGGGAGGGGCATGGAGAGGGACAGGGTGACGGATGAGGGGAGGGCATGGGAGATGCTGCTTTGGAAGAGGATGCAGATTTTGACAAGATGGAGGACTTCTCATAGGAGCTGGATCTGGAAGAGATCTTGATAGATGCTTCTGGCTTTGCAGAGCTGGATGAGTCCCGATGGTGCAGGAAACCCGGACAGGTGTGGTGTCCTGAACTGGGCCGGCTGTAGTGAGGAGCATGGTGGTGGAAGTGATGAGCAAAATGGTGGTTGTGCTGTTCAGAGTCAGAGAGCTGAAGGGAACTCTGGCAGGTGTGATGGAGTGCATTGAGGGAAGTGGCACCAGTGCAGGTGTGATGAGCTGGGGCTGGTGAGGGCTGGTGGATGGAGGGGATGGATTTGAGCGACTTGTGGAGGCAGTCCTGGAGCAGCCGGCTGGGTCCACTGAGGAGCAGGTTGGAGCTGGGCTGCACCAGGCGTGCTGAAGGCTTCCGGTTGAGCTCTTTCTCCCTGGACGACCTGCTCTGAGCGTGGAGAGGAGCAGCCCTGAATGGTGGAGGAGATTCACCTGAAGCCTGCATTTCATCCTGTCAGTGGAAATAAAGCAATAATATACAAAAAACACACATGAATGGCACAGCTTCTCTCTCTGAACAAAATGAAAAAGTTATAATCCTTAAGATTTAACATTTGCTGAATGTTTTGGAGACAACTATGACAGACTGGCTTTACAACTAAAAGTAAATTATACATACATTTAGAAGAATATACTGTATACTAGGGGTCAAGCGATTTTTTTTATTGACAGAGTATAAAATAAATAAATGCAAAAATAATCTATACTCTGAAGCATGCAATCTGCACAGCAACTAGTAACTAAATTTATCAAATAAATTTGATAGTGGAGTAAAAATTGCAGTATCACTCATTCATTTCAGAGCTCTTCTAATGATTTTCGGACCCTTGTATTGCACCACCATAAGATTACGATTCCAATGAAATTCACTAAGCACATTTATGCTCCCCACAGGATGAGCTCTTTCAGTTTTGGACACTTGATCTTGATGATCTTCCTCCCTCTAGCTAAAAGGTTACAGATGCAGATAATATATAATGAATCCATTGTCAAATTGATATGAAATGTGCTGGGGGATAAAATTTTGATATAAATAATTCTGTGACCTTTCTTAGAGTCGCCCTCAATGGAGACTTCAGATATTAGCTGCAGTATAGTGTAAAAATGCTATACTTTCTTGTTGTGGGATGTAATGCACGTTATAGCTTCAAGTGAACCTTAATGGGACTTTCATCTTTAAGTCTTGTTAGTAAGTTCTGTCCCCTGGACATATGGAAGCACTGTTGTTTGATCCATTTTATCTCTATGGCTGAAGTATCTGGGTGTTAAAGTTGGACAGTCAGGGAAACCTATTCATGGACAAAACACTTATCTCTGCATATGTATTTTGTTTATGACAGATAGAACAAAGAATGACACATACCAGTGCAATGTTTTGTAAGGCATTAGTGTTCTCCTCCTGGTCTTTTTCTGTCCAACCACCAACAGAGCTGTCAGTCTGAAAGAAACATTATCAAGCACTGTAGTGCTGCAGGGCAAAATGTGCAATAAAAGTGAGCATGGTTTCTTCTAGCCTACTTAATGCAGATGCCAGATGGATTTGCCCCACAGGACAACATAATGAGTGCAAGAAAGTTTAGACAGTTGGGACAAAGTGTTTTTTTTGTTTTTTGTTTTTTTTTTTTTTTTTTTTTATCATCATCATTTGAGGCCAATTGAAGCTGGAGGCTCTATAGTTTCATAACTACCAAGCAGTGGTCTTTAAAGTGGGCTTCAGAAGCCCTGGGAACCCTTTTCCATATCAAGAATACTTTCATTCATCTGAGCCCAGGCAAACACACAGAATAATTTACAAGAATAACTATTGAAATTAAGTAGATATAAGGTAGTAGATATATTTGATGCCCACAAAAACGGTCTTTTTTGTTTTTCTTTTCCTCTGAATCTTGTGACATTTTTCTTTGAATAAAACATAGTTTTTCATACACCTCTCTATACACATCAGTATTATTCCAACAAGCAAAAATAATTCCTACACTGTCACGCTGATAACAAACATTTTTCACAATGGGAGAAGCACAGGTGTAAATGAGATGAAGAATGATGGTTAAATTCCACGTAGCGGCTTCAGTTTGAGGTGGATTGGGTGTTTAGGGTGTTGTTCATGGCAGCTCACTGTCACACAGCCATGGCTTACGGGTTCACTTGATAGAGCAGAGCCCATCATTAATGTTATTTGTAACACCTGTGCTTTTCCAGCTATGACAAGACACAGAGACATGGACTCAGACGTATTTTCAATTTGGTAGACAATAAGCTAACCTATGCTCGCTAATGAAATTTTAAAAAGGCATTTCAACTTGAATTATGATTGTAGCTCAGTTTTAGCGAAAGTGAAATAAAAATGGTCATTTCATGGTCATTTTCATAATGGCAGGATTCTCTTAGGCCCCTTTTACCAAAATCATGCTGAAACACACTACTCAAAGGACATCAGTGGGTCTGGTTTCTGGTGAGGGTTAAAATGTGTGCAATTTTTTTATTATTATGTTAATTTAAAATTTACTCCCCCTGAGTATAAAGTATTAACCAATAGATTTTTTGTATCCTTATCCTCTACCTTTTTAGTCATCATTGGCACATTTTTTATGTTAATTACAGCTATTGGCTATTCTAAATGATCTTGCAGCCAACCTGCATTGAATTATCTATCTAATGAGACAACAATGTGTCATAACATGCTGTTGCTACAATGAATCTTACTGTTTCTCCCTGAGTAACTAAGTGACTGTCAATTAAATGCAATTAGCTTTTTATTGGGGAGGTTGTAATTTCACAGTCACAATAATGAGCGTGTCAGCACGGGCAATTATACAGACGCATGGTGTGCTGTGGCAAACACCGCCACCAGCAAGCTTTTAATAGCAGCACCAAACAGCTAACCATGACAAGACAAATGCACCAAAAGCACCTGTGGCCACAAAGCAGTGGGCTAGGATCATAAAGCAGAGGAAAATAATCCATGCTTTGCTCAAGCTAAAACCAAGCAGTGTTGTTAGATCAAGTTAATCTGGGTCCTCTAAGGGCACAAACTGCTGGAGGAAGTGGATCAGAAGCAGACCGTAACCTGGCACAATGAGGTCTCTGGGGATTGATGTGGGCCACAGAGAAGCATCAATACTACATAGTCGCTGACTTGCCACAAAGATGGGCTGTTCTGTGTCTAAGGCTGAGCCAGCTGAGACTGAGGGAAAAGGGAAAAATCATGCGCCGTGACACACGCACACAGACTTTCTTTAATTTATATGAATCCTTGAAATATATACAAATTAGAGCAGTACAAAAATAAGTACAAGGTTGAACCACAGTCAGAACTGAACTGTGTCCATGTCTACACAGATGAGACAAGCGCAGCTAATACCTAATTAAAGTTTCCTATCATGTCCAGGACACCTGCTGATAATTATGTGATATTTGTGGGGAATAAACAAAAGGGAAAGATAACTATTGTTATGTTTTTGGCTGACCGGAGAGTCACTATCCTTTAACTGTTCTGGTGCTTACGAGACTAATGATGGACAGGTGAAAACTGAACAACTGTCATGTTTTTAAAAACAATTTACACAAGAAAATTATTTACTTAGAAGCTCTATGAAAACATCCAGAACTACATCACCAGTTAATTACCGGAAGGCTTGCAGAGATAGTGATGGGTGTTATAACGGCAATAACTTGTAACTTCACTTGGAATTTATGAAGTCCAAGTTGAGTTGCAAGTCCTTTTTTGATTTTGCCAAGTCCAGTCAACAGTCTGAAATTTCTGAGACTCATCCACATCTCAGGATAACCTAGTAACTATCGGGGACGCCATTGGAAGCTTACTAGCTTGTCATCTCCAGAGTCAGGTTTGCTAGATGCCACATCAAAATCATTTTCTTGTCATCATCTCAGCAAAATAGAAGAAAACTAAACTCATAAATTCATTTCTCACCTGAAAAAAAATCAAAACTTTATTTGGTGACACTGTACGACTTGTAAGCTTGCTGGGACGCTTGTCTACCAAACTCACATCAGCCCCCAAAGTATAATTGATAAAACAGAGGACGAAACCTTACACACATATGAACTGCATGTGGACAGTACAGGAACTATACAAGAACACAATCTCAGGATGGGCTCATTTGTTTAACAGTTTTGTTGAGTTGTCTGTTCAGCTCTGTTTCAAATGAACAACAGGCTTTTTAAACTGTTTTATCCAATCACATCAATCCACAATATAAAGGTGCAGTCCGTTTTTGTTAAATGCTAATGAAATTAACAAGCAGCACTTTGTGGCAGCTGGTATTGCTAAATTAGATTTAGCTTGTAGTAAATCATTTTAAATCAGTATTTTTTGCCAAATGATTTGGTAAGCAGCCATGTAACAAAAAGGTGCAGCAAGGCAGTCATTAGTACAAATTAACCTTGAAAATTCCAGCCAGAGAGCTGCTGTGTCAGTGCTTATCTTGCTCTATTATGACTTATTTCTTTGATATTATATAAGGTCACATTAAAGAGGCAAACAGGAACAAGTCAAGGAAAGAGTAGGATTATACCACACAATATCTCAATGGATGTCACATTTTCAGGTAGCAGATATGTTATCTACCGTAGCAGCACTGGTGTGTCCTGCATCATGGATTGCAGCAGCGGTGTGGTTGCAGTGACCTTGTGGATGCAGCACTCCCAGGCCTCCATGCCAGGCTTGGTGTGCCTCCCTCTCATGATGCACCACTAGCCTGTCATACAACTCCAGATCCTGGGGAGCCACCAGACTCCTCACCTCAGACAACATGGACAGCTGCAGGGAAGAAAGAGAGAAAACTGGGATAAGAGCATGAGGGGGAAAAGCATAAAATTACAGAGGCTATGCTATGCTGTGTTACCTATTATTATCTATTTTATGTGATTACCACATCTTTAAAATTATTCAAATGCTACACAATGACACTTAACCCAGTCATACACACACACACAAGACACTGATCCCATCTTGTTCTAAATTGAGTTCCTTTTGAATCTCTTTAGCCTTGTGGTTTGTTGTCTGGTCCTGATCTTATTGGGAATCACTGCATGGGGAGGTAGATTTTGTATCTTTTTTGAATAAAGTCACCTGTAGAAATTAGTAGGTTGACTGCAAATATAGAAGTTTAAAAACACAAGTTTAAAACATTCATTCCTTTTTATGACCCCACAAAAGCTGCTGTACCTTTGCATGTGTGTTGAAGAGTTCGAACAGGGCCATGGTCAGTGGCTCCACTCCTATGTGTCCCTCCTGGTACTCCTGCAGGTAGTAGGCCATAGTCTGCCTTTCTGGCTCTGTCAATAGCATGTAGGCCTGCTGCTCCAGAGACACCTGAGCACCCGGTGGGCCCACAACTCTGTATACTGCTGGCTGGATGGACAGATAGGTCGACACAAGGTAAATGTAAAAAGAAAGAGAAAAAAATGAGGGTCACACACAGAGAGGATAAGAAGGGTTATCTAACTCTACAAGCCCAGTAGCATGCAGATTGGAAGTCTTCAGTTACGTGCAGCCACCCCACCCCCAACCCTTCCACCCTCACCCCCAACCTGTACACATGGCAATGCCTGAGCTTATCTTGCTCAGAGAAAAAGCACCACTTCAAAGCTGCAGGGTGAGACAGGCAGAACTTTTTCTTTTTTTTTTTTTTGCCTTCAAGACTCCATCATTGTTATCTTCATAAGCAGCTTGACTTGGAAACAGCTCTTCTCACTGTTGGTAGATTGAGTGAGTTTCAGCAGGTCCTGTGTGAAAATCTTTGTATTGAAGTGAGAGAATAAACAGGATGCTGCAAGCAGGGAAGAAGCCGTTGGGGAAAATTTTCCCTCCCACAAAGTTTTAGCTGGGAATGGGGCAAAACAAAACATTTCTTAAGATAGGGGAAATGGAATAAGTAAAACACAACATAATAAATCAGAGTACGAAATTCAAAAAATGAGAAAGTTATTATCTATGTATATATAAAATATATAAATGCATATGTCCAATTACGCATATATACTGTAAATATATCCATAACTGAAAGCTGGGATGCTTGATATGTCTCTGAGAGAGAGAAAGGACAGAAACAGATGAAGATAAGGATGAAAAAAAAGCTCTTACTGTCATTTGATGAATTGGAAAATCAATATTTCATAAGGGTTTGTGGATTGTATTTGACCTTGAGCCTGCCTCTGTCAAGTTACAAGGCTTGACTTTATGTGCATTGACATTATAAAGAAGGGAATGGATCACTTGGATCACAAAGGACTGGAGATGTCTCAGCCAGAGACCCACTCTCAGCTATGATTGTATCTGGTATGAGGGGTCCGTCACTGGAGCAAAACTGAACAAAGTCAAGTCAGTCGAATGAAATGTGATCCCATAAGACCACGCACAAACAGTTTATCTAATTTTTAATATGGTGTCACCATTTATTGCAAATGCAAAAGTTTGTATTAAAACATTAACGGGCTTCTTTGCAGATCAAGAAACAAATACAAACACATATTATTTATCATTTACAACATATCATTTATTTTCAGCAGTCAGAAACAATTATCAGTCCTGCTGATATTTGATTTTTTGGTTTAGATGCTGGTTTATTAATTTAAATACAACTTTTCATTCAACTATGTAAAATATAATGTATTTTATCAATACAATTTGACTGGTCAGGTTGCTACACAGTAATATTTCATACACAAACTGGAGTCTGCGTTCTGGATTAGGAAATATTGTATTACTTGTTTTGAATGGCCACTTCTATGATGATATGATAGTATTATATGTTGTATATGCACAGTAGATTAGATTAGATTATTACAACAGTAACATGACCAGCTGATTTAGATGCAGGAGAACATATCTGGCATATCATGGTGTACAATTTATTTTACTTGTCAGACAGACACATTTGCTAAAATGCAGGGACTAAGTGACCACAAGCAGCAAATATCCACCTACACAATGCATGACAATCCTGCTTCCAGCCCAGAAAGGAAAATACAAAACAACACAGTTGTGGCACTAGTGTGAGCTAAAGCAGATTCTGTTGTTTGTCTTGGGAGGACAGATTTGTTGACTTTGATGTCACACAATACATTCTAAGGGTAAGTTGTCTGAGATTTGGTGCTTCCTGTTACTGTACTTAATTGAAGGCAAGTAGAAGGGTAATAAATTAGTCCCTGGAGGACCTGGTGTGCATGAAATGAAATTATGATTTTTTGAAAATGTTATTTCATTTTATCTTTTTTTTTTTTTGGAGGGAAAGAAAAAGAAAAATCCTTTTACACAAGGTTTAAATGAATCTAAAACGTATTACGACACTGTGGATTCAAAGAACAAAAGACAGGTAATCATGGAAATATACTGTTGAACAGATTTCCCTTTTACAAGAGCAGACAACAGCTGAGCATGATTTCTCTGTGTATTTTGAGGGAGTAGCGAGTTTGTATTTTTAACATCAATAAATCATGAAGACCATTAAATTACATCTGCGCCCGGCAACATCTGTATTTTCACAGATGCTGGCAGATGAGCCTCCAGACTGGGTCACTGAATTTCATGTGTCAAATAAGAATGAGAATTCAGTCTGAAAAGACAGTAAACTAGACTTGTCCCTCTAAATAGCAATACTGTTACAGGCACTGATGTTTAGAAACGTTTTGTTGTAGTTATTGTTTTCTCTTCAATTACATTTTGCAATCATAAAACTCATGGGAATTCAAAGTTTGATTTTCCTGTTGTTACTTATAGTATCCAGGTTCAGGAAATGGAACTCTCTGAAGAGACATAAACTCTTTATCAAGGTTTTTGTGTGTTTTACCTGCAATCAACAGAACACAAAAGGCTGTGTATTATTATTTCAGAAAAGGTAGTCTTTGTCAAATAAAGCATAGGACTAACAATGAAGAGATGAGTTTGAAACTGTATGTGATACTGCTGGCCACCACTGGATCATGCCAACCCACTACTTGGGCACAAATACACTGATCAGCCATAACATAACAAGGCAGGGGATGGGGAAGGGCATTCATCTCAGTAGCAAAATAGGGTCCCAATAGCAAAGTTTTTCCCTTGGGCAAGGGGTGTCAAACTCAAGTTCATCCCAGGCCACATCAGCATATTGGAGTGTGAGCATTGTTATATGGCAAGTGATTGTGTCTATTATATTAAAGGACAGGGGGGCATTGGAGGGTCACCGGTTCGATTCCTCCACCGGATGGGCAGGAAAAATTTGGGTGGTGGTTTGGAGAATCATTGTTCAGTTGATGTTAAGGTTTAAAGAGTAAAATCAGTGTTTAGGTCCTTGTTTAACAGGTGGCTCAGCCTCTCACAGCCAGGCGTGGCAGTTGCTGCATGCTTGCCTTCTTTTAGCTCTATCAACTAGACTAGATGAAAAAATGCTTAAAATGCTTTTCCCTTTATCAGCAAGTGAGTCTATGCTTGAACCTCACCCTGAATGATTCCAGTTGAGCCGGTCAGCGTGAAAGACTGACCGGACTCAGCAGCTTCCAGGGTTTTAATGGTTGAATGAAATGGCAGGTTGAACGAAAGCATGTGTACTCAGGATTCACTCTGCATGAATCAGAGCTTGAAAATGGATTGACAACAGGTACACTCATGAGACAAAGCAAAAACTCAGAGTCTGGTACTGTCTTCTGGATTGTCATTAAACCATAATATAAAAAACCAAGTACTACAGTAGTACAAATTAAACAATATTATTACCACAGTGAAAAGCACTTTCTCTTTTTTGCATGTTCCACACAGCAATCACACCGATATTGTTAGAGTATACTACCAATTTAGCATCATACAACCAAAACATAGTCACACTTATGATGGACAATTTTTAAAATACACTGATGTGGCGAATCCACAGATATTTGGTTTCTTGGTTTCACACATCTTCCTCATCAAGATCTGACACTGATATATTACTCCAGAGCAAACTGACCTCCAACAGTACTCAACTCAACAAACTGTTTAGTTATTGTAAAGAGACATTGCTGTTGAGTTTCTCAAATGTATTTCTGGGCTCCATCTAGTAACAATCCAGATGGATAAATAGCACTACAGGCAAAAAAAAAAAAAGAAAAAAAAGAAAAATGTGTTTTTATTTCGAGGGGAACTGTCCCTTTTAGTGAATGCCCTGAAATTATTTTTGTGATATGAATGAAAATTCAGCAAGGAGATTATAACAACTGAAACTGATTTCAGAATCAGTTTATTGTTGAGTATATAGTATATATAAAACAAAATAAATTAAGTATAATAATAATAACCACATTTAGATACCCACTCTCTCACTCTTGATACTAGAGTGATGTTAAAAAGTGGTGTTTCTTTTACTTCACAAACAATCTTTGGCTTAGTACAGATATTGGTATCATTTTGGCCAAGAAAATCTACTGTCTGCAAATTTTTTGTCAGCTTAAACTTGTGAATGTGTCAGTAAGAAACCTATTCCCTGAATGTTTAATGTTTAAATTTAACAATCTGAGGTAAAGTCAAGTGTAAAGTGTGTCAGTCAAGCACACAAAGACCAGTAATGCAGGGCTGCTATTCTTACCTTTGCTAATACAGGTTTAGCTCTGGCTGAAGATGGTCTGCAAAAAAGACAACAACGAAACAAATTATTTGTAGTTATATTTATCCTACAAACAAAGCTGAATTGAGAGCAGCGCATACAAGTATCACCGTAAATGACAACCGGCGCACCTCACTGATTCTTATGCATGTAGAACATTAAAAGTATGACAACAACATCAGAGCTTAGGCCAGCCTGAGGCGGCAACAAGGCAACGTGAGTTTAATGAAGTGTGGAGCTGAGAGCCACCTTGTGTGATTTCCAAGGCAGCAGCAGCCAGAGAAATTTATACCTCCCCAAATTCTCGATCAGGGTCAGCTCCATTAGGGCCGGGAGACAGATGGACGTGGGAGAGAGAGGGGGAGAGAGGGGAGTAGCTTTTCTGTCAGACACAATGGAGCTGTCAAACACAATCTGCCTCTGCAGGGAAAGGTTTTCATGTCCTGGACCTTCCAAACAGAACCAATCTCAGTAATGGAGCTGCCAATAGATGGGATTTTGTTCACAGGGCTACCATATGGCAACATTTCTGTTGTTACTGATTTACTTTTAACTGAGCTGAATGAATGAATTGATCCACAGTAATTTTCTTCTCACCTTTACGATTTAAATCCTGTCACAGGTTCCAAACTGACTGATTCATTTGGGAAACAGAACATCATACAGTGATTAATATGTGCTCTAAAATGTTTCAACAGACCGGTCTGACTAAAAGTAAACATCATTTTAGCAGTTTCTGCCATGATCAAACAGGTGAGTTTTCCATAACAACAGACTTAAGCTCAGAGATGGAAGTTACAAATCTGATGATCTTTTTAAATTAAAACTGATAGTCACCGACTGTGTGGTTTGGTCTGTTCGTAACAGTGTGACAATACAGCGCTGCTTTACTTCAGCAGTAACTTGTGTTCAGTTCACGTCTTTTGAACTCTTGGGTTCATTTCAATAGAAAACTGGGCCTATATAACCACTTCTCATAAGATTGATGACTCAGAATTGAATTGCATGAAGTAAATTCCAGCAGTATGAGACTACTGGCTTTATACTTGATGCAGTTCAATTCAATATATTGTCACTTTTACAGTCCAGCCCAGTTTAGCACAGATGCTGAACAGTAGGAAATATACTTGGAGACAGTGTTAGACATATAAATATGAAAAGAGAGTAAAATAAGAGTTAGGATAAGAATAGAAAGATACAACTACGTATGAGTATATATGAGTCCTGTAGGTTGATTATAGTTCACTGCTAGATTTCACCTGTTAATGGCACCTCTACAACTCTACTACTACTATACAGAGGTTTTCAGTCAGGTCAGTGGTGCTTTAATTATATTCTCCTCAATAATCATGGGATAATATACAGTATAAATAGCACACCACGTTTAAGGACATTTCATTTCATGCATTCATTCTCATGCTTTTCACTTGTCATTTAACACCATACACATTTTATGTATTTTAGAATTACCGCAAAGGATGAAGTCAGGTAACTTTTATCATGTGATCTTTTTTGTCTTAGCCATGTACAGTTTATTTAGGCCTCAAAACTACTTGGCTAGGTTTGGAGAAAAATAAACCGTAGTTTGGGTTAAAATAGGTTTATGTGATATAAGTTAAACTGTTACACAAGTTGTAGCCCTGAGGTGTAGTCACATTTTTGAAGAGGTGCCTTTGAGAATAGAATAATTCTATTCTATAATTGTTACAGCTGGTTATACAACCATAAATCAGATTTCTAGTATTCATTTTATTAAGGCAAATAATCACCGAAACTCAGTATAATGCACTCACCTTGAACCGCAGGTACTGGTACTGACACTAGCAGGAATACCAGCATTTACATTGTGGTTGGTGACAGGTGCTGGGTTAGCTGTAGCGCTGGTCTCAGCTATGGCCTGACTGCAGATCCATTTGGTCTCATCTATCACTGTGCGTGCATGAGGCAGGCGACCCACATCCCTCACCTTCATCACCAGGTGGCGTCCTGTTTTGAGGATATGAACTGCCTCATCGTGGGAGATGGTGACAAAGCTCTGGTTGTTCACTTCCAGGATCTGGTCGCCAACCTGCAACATACCAGTTTGATTACAAAGAAGCACTATGTTCATTGACCTTCTTGAGTTTGACTTGATTTGGGTCTCAACTCAGGCCATTTGTCTACATTTGAAGCGGTCCTGTGGCACTGCTGCTACATGGCTGTTTGAGGGTACAAGGAGAAGATGAAACATGTTCTGCATCCACCATGACCTTAATGAGAAGGCTATCGCTGTTATTTAAAGTTAATTAAAGAGTTTGGTCTAGACCTGTTCTAATTGGAAAATGTGATGAGATAACTTTTGTTGTGAATTGACGCTACATGAATAAACTGAATTGAATTGAATTGAATTGTTAGGAAGTTAAAACAACATTCTCATATTCCCCATAAATCTCAGAGGGCTTAGGGCTGCCCCCCTGTCAAATCATTTTGATCTATTATGACTATCCAAATTATGGCCCTCTTCAATATTCAGTTAATTATTCTACATGCGACAAATTTCTCTAACAGAAATTTTCTAAATCACCATGCAAGAGCTGACCTTTTCTCTTAAAACTAAAATCTCAATTTAAATCACTCAGTGTCATAAGTGTTTGAAACATTTTGGCACTCTGACTGAATGTACACTCCTGGTTTTTATTTTAATGCAACTGTCTTTTAATATATTTTATTTATTTCATTTGATTTGTATGTAATATTGTTGACATGAATGTTTGTGTAGGCCCATGGTAAGTGTATGATGCCACTTTGGCATAAACAAGTAGATTGTTTATTACCTCTCATCCATTCTGTGAGTTGAGAGAATGTAAGTTCAAATTAGACAGTCGGTCCCTTAAGGGCCATGAAGAAAATAATAACCATAAAATAAAAATTCTCAAATAACAAATTAATGTGATTATGTCACAGATCTCTGGCCCATTCTTGTTTTTACAGTTTTGGGCCGTTGCAGTCTCTCAGACCAAAGCATTTACCAGTTGATGTCATCTGTGTTTCAGGGCTCAAGGCCTTAGGCCTCACTGAATATCTTTGTCTTCTCTTTGGGGTTATGTTTGTATCAGCATGCGTGCCATGCATCCCAATCCCTGATTCAGACAGTATTTTTTCATTGCGACAGCCACAGGCCACAGATTTAATACTGAACAAGGAGTGCGAAATTCAAGGTCATCCCAACTTTCCCAACTCGCTGAGTTGTCTGCAGGTTGCCACACAGCATACGCATACACACACAAACACAAATGCTGCACTGAAGCTAACTGTATTCCTTTAGACTGAAAGACAGTGAAGTCTTGGCTTTTCTCAACACAGGGTGTGAGAGGCAAATATCACAGATAAGACAATGTGCCGAATGTTATACATCAAAAAACTACAACAGAAGAAAATCAATCAGTGGTCGGTGCTCTCTGGTGTAAGGCAAAACACTCATTTCTCAGTATCCCTCTTCCTTTAATAATCTGTGATATTTTGGCTTTTTAAATCATGTTTGAGTAGAGGATGGTTAGAGGCCAAATTAATTTTTAAAACTACATACAGAGGAAGGTAAATCCAACTAAAAAGAACAGAAACGTCAGTAGGACCGTCAGTAGGACCAACAGAGAGGAGTGAAACAGAGAGAAACTCCTCATAACCAGTAAACTGGCCTTTATGTGAAATATTGGTAGTGTGCCCCGTCAGGTTATACCTTACCTAATTTGTATTCATGCCTGTATCACTAATGGTGACCTCCTTGTTCATTTGATACATACTTAAACTGATACAACCAAACTGTTTTTTAGGTCCTGTAAAGATAATTATTTGATGATACAAAATCCCTGTCTCAAAAAGCAATTTAGCCAAATGACACAAATGCTGATTTAGCATGTATAATTAGGCTGTTTATAAAGAATGGGGTGGAGGGGGATGCTGGAGGATGCAGGAAGACATGACAAACTGCTGCAAGCAGCAGAAAAACAGCTTCCACTGTAAAAGGCAGAAATTAGTTATTGACTTCTTTCCACACCACTATATGAGGCAGATGCAGCTTCAACAAAGCTTTTTTGATGCACAAACAGGAACATAGACAATACTGCCACAGGGACTAGAGAAAAACATTATTAAATACAATTATTGCAATCAGAAGTACATTGAACAGACATGTGTGATGAAATAGCAAGCGTTATTCTTTGTAACCCTAAATTTTCAAGTTGAATTTCACTGGTCATTCATGCTGAAGTGTCAAATAGTGTATGTGTGTGTGTGTGTGTGTGTGTGTGTATGTGTGTGTGCGCACGCAGGGTGCTGTAGGTGCAATGTATTTCAACAAAGAGCAGATAAAGTGCTTTTTTCTTCAGCAGTAGCAGTTTGCTGGCCTGCAGTGACCTCCATGTGGTTACAGAGAGACAAGGTCCTGTTTTAAAGTTTTATTTACGTTGTGTTTGTCACACTTGGCGACTTCCTATTTCACTGTGACTCTCCTGGAAGTAACAGAGACAGGCAAAACACACCGTAAACTTGAATAAAATGACAGATCTCTCTGGGACAGGACGTTGTTGGAAACATTTGGGATAATGTGTGTACATATTATTGACATGTTAATGCAGAAATGCTACATATTGTAGGTTAAATATCGACAGATCAGTTCCTTCCATTACGCAGTCTGCATAGACAGCTGAATTTATAAATAAAAATTATTATATTTATTATTCTAGACACGCCATAAGAGGCTATTCCCAGGGATGGCATCTCCCAATCATAGCCTCTTAATTAAAATCGAGAACTCAGAGGTACTGTACTACATGTACTGCATCCAAGCTAGATGTGACACTAGGCCACCAGCAATCTGCCTGTTCTGAACAGGCACGTTTTGAACCAGCACTGCACTAGTTTACTTTATTAGTTGATAGTATGGCAGAGTTTTCAGTGTCTTTATATCTAATAATAAAACCACATATTGCCAGTGTTCCACTGCAGCGTTCAAGTACAATGGCTAAAAGCATAAATGTGTTAATGTCAATGTTAAAAAGTATTATGGGACATGTGTTAGCTGAATTTTATGAACATTAGATATACTGGTGGGCTGTAACATACACTGCTAAATAAAGGGCCAATACTGACTCTTAATTTCACATGAGTAGTTTCAGTTTTCATACTCTGGTGCTCGTATGATGGAAAAAGAAACTGCCTCTCCATGTCCAATACACAAACCAGTGCCCTGGACATGACATGACTCCTGGCAAGGAAGGGGCTGACACTCATTAAAGATCAAGTCATAGCATGAGATACTAGGATGGAGCAGACTAGCAAAAGTTAGGTCATGACTGAGCAGAATTCAAACTTATTAAAACGTAATGTTCAGTCACAAAACATATGTTATCCAAACACTGAATTGAATTTGCATTTTTTCATATTTCTAATCTGGTGTCAAATCAACATCTCCAAGGTTAGGAAACAGGCTCTAATTGAATGGATTTAGAGCAGATTTATATCACATTCTAATGGATATGACTGAGTGTTTCACTCTCTCAAAGTAATGAATGGGCAACACCAAGTGTCAATGTGTTGCACAAATATAAATGAGTAATATGACTTTCAGCCGAGTCTATTCATGTAGAGCTGCAATGATGGATCTACTAGTTTCCCAGCAATGCTGAGTTCAGGAATATTTGAGAGCACAATTTCAAACTCTGGACAAGGGTAAACTGCTGCTTTCAGCCTTTTAAGAGCATAAACATAAATCGTAGCAGCTATATAATTTATTTGAGTATTTTGTCCTAAAATAAAAATAAAAATCCACTGTGGTAAAGTTATATTGTATTTACAATGTTAATGCATGTTTTTGAAGACCTTCCTAAAAACAAGTGCTTTAAACTAGCCTGGTTATAAATAGTCTTTGGTATTTCAGCCTATAGGTGATGCTTAGTGACATGAAGTTTCCAGAAATTAAAGAGTTCATTCCGATAAATTTTGATATAGCATTTCCTATTTAAGCAGCTCAACTATGGCACTATAGAAAAAAACAGGATGAGAATTTCCACATATGGTGTCTGGCCAATGCAGCATTGGTTGATTGACATACTGTCCATATACTATCACTCACTATATTTAAAGCTAGGATGTAGGGCACAGCTAAAGACGAATGTGTGGGCAGTGTTCCAACTACCCATGCAGAACACTCACCCTGAGGGACTGTTCAATGTTGCCAGAGAGTTCAACCATGCAAATCTCAAATCAGTTCAGCCTAAATATCACCAACATGTGAACCCACTTGAACCTGTTTACACAAACATCCCCAGTGCGTACCGTGCAGAGCCCACTTTGGACACCCTAAGTACTCTAAGAACAGCAAGGGCCAAACTGCTCAGGCCATCAGAGTGGCAAAGGGCACGCATGCCTAGAGAATACACGGCTACTTCCGCTTCCACAGCAGCAACACAACACATGTGGCAGGGAATCTAGGCCATCACTAACTACAGGACGACTCCATCTGCCTGTGACGGGGATGCCTCCCTTCTGGATGTGATGAACCACAGAACGACACAGGGGCAAGGAAGACCACCCCTCCCCTGGTGACCAGGTGCTCTGTCTTTACAGCGCTGATGCAGAGTCAACAACCTGTCTCTTAACATAGACAAAGCTAAAGAGATGTTCAGGGCCAGGGGGGGACTACGCTCCACTGACCATTGACAGATCTTCCATGGAGATCGTCAAAAGCACCAAGTTCCTTGGTGTTCACCTGGCAGAGTACCTCCCCTGGTCCCTCAGCACCAGCTCCATCACCAAGAGAGCCCAACAGCATCTCTACAGCTTCACAAGGCTGAGAAAAGAACATCTTCCACCCCCCATCCTGAGCGCCGTTTACAGAGGGACTATAGCATCACTGCCTGGTTTGTGAACTGCACCATCCAGAACAGCTCCTCCCTGCAGCAGATAGTGAGGACAGCCGAGAGGATCATCAGAGTCTCTCTCCCTTCCATGACAGGCATTTACACCACACAGTGCATCTGCAGAGCCAACAGAATTGTGGATGACACCACACACCCACCATACACAGTCTTTAACTTCCTGCCATCTGGTAGGAGGTATCGAAGCATTGGAACCCTCACATCCAGACTTTGCAACAGTTTCTTTCCCCAAGCCATCAGAATCCTCAATTCCTAGGGACTAGACTGGCAGAATACATCTATACACTTGTTTATAGGTGCTTGTTATTGCTTGTTTAAAATGGACGTACTTTTTGCTTTCATATTTTTATTTTTTCTATTTTTGTACTCAATATGTGTACTCCTTTTGTACTGTTTTGTACGGAGTTCTCAATAATGACACCATTGCTTAAAAGAGAAGGTATTTTATCGTGAAGAGAAGGTACTTTATTGAACTTGGATTATTCACTTGCAGACAGTGACAACAACAGCATCATCTGACAACTACTCACAGACACAGAACGCCCCCTGTTGTCTCGGTATATAAACAGCATTAACTTAAACCACTATTACTAAGCAAATATGCATTTGCTGCTATCATTACATCTTCCTTTTTTCAAAATAAAAGCATTCTACTTTTATAAACACAACATCTCCCAGTTCAAAATAAAAGTATTTTACTTCTTTTTCTTTAACATAAAAGCTTTTTCAATTATAAACATAAAGTATCTCTCTCTGACAAAATTTAAGTTGTCTTCCCTTATATACATATACATAAAGAACAACAGTAATATCTCTCTGATGTCTTGTTAAACCAAACTTAGACAACTTAAAGGTAGAAACACAACCAGCTTGCACTAACCTTAGTCTGTTCAACACCTGTACACAACTATAGTAAAACTTAAAGAGATATTATGACATAATCTTACAACCAACATATAACCATATTTAAATCCATTCAATGAGTCTCTCAGGGCACTTCACTTTTCTTGAAGATTTGCTGAGTGTATGTTCTTGCACTTGGGTAGGTGCCTCAGATGATGGAGCTTCAAGTGTGTGCTGAGGTTCTTCAGCAGCCTCAACCCACTGTTCCACTGTTGCAGGTCCCTTGATGAGATCTTGGGGATTTCGTCTCAGAAGAGCACCATCTTCTGTTTGAATGGTGTAAGACCTTGGTTGAACACAGAACATTTGCCCCATGTGTTTTGTCTTTAAAAATCACTTGGTCCCCAGCATGCAGTTCAGGTAACAAAGGAACAAAGAACCTACTTCTTTGTTCCTCGGTCAAAATAGAACTTCTGCTTTGCTTTTTACTACTCCTTGAACTTCTTCACGCTGCTTCCCTCCTTTGTCTTAAGCAGGTTATCCTGAATGGGCAGGTTTGATCTCAGGTGTCGTCCCATAAGGAGCTGTGCTTGTGACACACCACACTCAAGTGGAGTTGTACGGTATACCAGCAGGCTCTAATAGAAGTCAGTTCCACTGTCTCTTGCCTTGCCCATGAGCCTCTTCACTGTATGGACTGCCTTTTCCACCCACTAGCCCCATTCTGTAGTGAACTATCTGAACCTCATGTTGGAAATGTTGGTCCGTTGTCCGTGAAGACTTCACTTGGCACACCATGTCTTGAGAATATGTCGTTCATTGAAGTAATCACAGTCTCTGCTGTTGTAGTGTGCAATCTGCATACCTCTGGATATAGGGAATAATAGTCTGTGACCACCATGTAGTCCTTTCCCCCAGAAGAAAAGAGGTCAGCACCCACCTTCTGATATGGTCGGTCTGGCACAGGGTGTGGCTGAAGAGTCTTGCTTACAGTAGGGCCATCCATCTATGATGGCTTTGCACAGTGTTTCTAACATCTCATCTTTGCTTGTCTCAGTTCTTATGAGCTCAATCTTCCCATCTGCACCAGGCAGTGCACTTGTGATCATGCTCACATACACTTTTACATTATTATCCACTTTGGTGTTCGCTGGCTCTTTTGGGTCAACAGCACTGGATAATGTGTCGGCTGTGTTCATCAGCTTACCAGGGCTGTACATCACATTGAGTGTGTAGCGTTGCAGTCAGATCATCATTCTTCAGATTCTCAGTGGACAGTCACTGAGCAGCTTTTTGAATAATGCAATCAGTGGTTTATGGTCACTGATTGCCTGCCCTGTTTATGGTCACTGATCGCCTGTCCTGACACAAACTGGTGGAATCTTTCACAGGCATATGTTATGCTGAGCAGTTCTTTTTCAATTTGTGCATATCTTGTCTCTGCGTCTGTCATAGATCGCAATGCATAGGCAACAGGCTGCCAGTCACCATACTTCTACATAAGAACAGCTCCAAGCCCACTCTGTGATGCGTCTGATGAGATCTTAATAGGTCTCACTGGATCATAAAACTTAAGAACTAGTTCTTCTGTAAGCAGCTTTTTCAAGTCACACCATGATTTTTCATGTTCATGATTCCACTCCCATTCAATTTTTTCTTTTCAGTCAACTGTCTCAATGCCACCGTCTTTTCAGAGAGATTGGGTATGAATTTTCCCATACAGTCCATCATGCCGTTAAACCTCTGTGCATCCTTCTTGCATTGCGGCCTTGGCCTTTTCAATTGCTGACACTTTTCTAGGATCTGGTCTGATGCCTTCACTGCTCAGGATGTCTCTGAGATGGCATTTCTCTTTATTGAGCTTCAGATTCGATTTTCTGGTTGCTTCAAGAACGTGGTGCTCATAGATCATGTGTATGGTCTTGTGATACACTTTAGGCCCTGAAGCAATACCGAATGGCAGCTGGAATCTCTACTTGCCAAAAGGACTGTTGAATGTGCATATTTCTTCTCTTGTAGGCGGTTTGAAATGTCCTCTCTTTATTGCTCTGTTCAGATCGCTAGGATCCATGCAAACTCTGGGCTTTCCATTCTTTTTCTCCACAATAACAAGAGAACTCACCCACTCAGTTGGTTCATCGATCTTTTCAATCACTTCCAGGTTTTTCATCCTGTCCAACTCGGTTTTCAGCGGCTTTTGAAGAGCAAATGGTACTTTGTGGCATGAATGAATGACTGGTGGCACACTTTTATCCACTCTGATTGTGTGTTCTCCAGAAAGGCAGCCAAAACCCTGGAATAGGTCACTATATTCTTTATCAAATCATCATAGTAAGCATCATTATCAGTTTCTACAACAAGCACTCTCTTAACTAGGTTCAGTCTCACACAGGCAGCTAAACCTACTATGGGCTGCACATTCTTCAGCACTACAATGAATGCTAGAATATGCCCTTTTTTCTTGTGTGTCACTTTAACCATGCATTTTCCTATCACAGGTATTTCTGCTCCTGAGTATCCACGTACTTTCACTTTTGTTGCATGTATTTTGGGTCTGGGTCAGATTTTCTTGAACTCTGTTTCAGATATGACGTTCGCTTGAGCTTCGGTATCCATCTTAACGTCCATATGTGTGTTGTTCTGTGTCATCTTCATCCACTGCATGGACTTTGCTTCTTTGCTTTGTTTCATTCCTCTGTGCATTACACATGCATGGTTGTAATGACAATAAAAAACTCCTTGACCTTGACCAAAAGTGGAGCAAAAACATCTGCTACAACAGAGAGCCATGAATTGCATGAATTGGGGACAACAACTCTCCTAAAAGGGTTAATGGTGTGGGCAGCACGGTGGTGCAGTGGTTAGCATTGTCGCCTCATAGGAAGAGGGTTCCAGGTTTGAATGCCAGTCTACGCCCTTCTGTGTGGAGTTTGCATGTTCTCTCTCTGCCGGCGCGGGTTTTCTCCAGGTACTCTGGCTTACTCCCACAATCCCAAAAAACATGCACATTAGGTTAATTGGCTACTCTAAATTGCCCCTAGGTGTGAGTGTGAGAGTGTGTGGTTGTCTGTCTTTGTGTGTTGGCCCTGCGATTAACTGGGACCCGTCCAGGGTGAACCCCGCCTCTCACCCGTAGTCAGCTGGGATAGACTCCAGCACCCTGTGACCCTGATGGATAAGCGGTATAGAAAATGGATGGATGGATGTTTCAAAAGGTTACAGACTTAGACAACCTTAGACACTGTCATATTTACTAACCTTAACTGTTAACCTTAACAGAAGTTACATTTGTACATCAGATGAAAGTTATTTTAATTTCATTTATTTTCATCATTCCTAAGGGCATGAGTTGATGATGTTACTCTTAATAGTAGTCTAAATAGTGTAAAACAACTGTATATGAATTAATTTGCCTTGTGACGATTACTTGCTACAGTGTCTAGAAAAAATTCCATCCGTTTTACTTGCCGCAACACTGGTAGACAGGGAGGGAAGAATAGATGTAAAGAGGGGAAAAGGATGGTTTACCAGGAAATGATACACAGCCGCTTTCCCTGCCTGCTGCTCCCACTCTAATGGCAGGATCACTCAATCTTATACACCCAGAACACACACACACACACACTGTAGACAATAGCTTTTGTCCAAAAACACTGAATGGTTGCAGACTAGCAGTGAATGGAAGCACATCTGAAAGACTGAGAGGTAAGGAGAAAATATCCACTATATTTCTTTATATATGCAGGTCCTCTCTTTTACCTTCTTCCCCTCCCTCTCCCTCTCACTCTCTTCCTGCCTTCACATTTTCTGTCACAGCATGTCAAAAGCTCCAGTTCTGCAGCATGATCAGCCAATCCTCCATGATAAAGAAAAGTACCTCTTCATCTCCCTCTGTCAAAGAGACTGAGAAATGTCACACTGCATCTTTCAAGGGACAACATTTGAATTTTTAGAATGCCTTTCAAGGTCTGCTTCTTTAATCTGCTTTCTCTCAGTTTTTTCCAAGGTGTCCCAATTGGTTTGAACTAGTAAGGAATCAAACCATAATAAATAAATAAAATTTGATGTTTTATTTTTATCCCAAGTAGGACACACAATATTATCATGAAAGCCACACTGAGGTTTCAGCCATATTGTTTACAGGTAGGAAACAGTGGCGTCTGTTCTTGCCTCAGGCCGGTTGAAAAATAGCACAGAGTTAGAGTGGCCTGCTTGCTGAGGCAGAAAGCTGACCTAAAAGCACACTGCAGAAGCTAATAAAGCATTTTTGTAGGGCTGTCATGGTAGTGAAATCAGCTGCCTGACTGGGGCTGGAAGCCAAGTAGCAGATGTTAGCTACGCTAACAGGTTTAGCAGTCTAATAGAGAGCAGGTGGCAGAGGTGTTAACAGGTTCATAAGAATCGAGAAGCAGATGTTAGTGATGACAGCTGGCACAGTGCTGAAAATCTTCATATCAACAACTCATTTAATCCATGACTAAGATTTAAAGGAGCATCAAAGAGTTTATTAGTGTTTCAGGGTGTTCAACCACAAATCCAATGTACTTCACGTAGCGGCTGATCTTTTCAAAAGTGTTTTTTCTACATTTCATTTCCACTTCATTTCAAAAACAATCTAAAACTTGCCTTAAACAGGTAATCTATTGCAGTGACAATCACATCTGCTTTTACTTTTGTCAAAATGTATGTAACTGTGGTACAGTTTCCAAATCAGTCAGCACTTACAATTACATTTCCAAACAGCAGTAATTTAACCTTGACAAGCAAAACATAACACAGCAGATACAGACACAACAGTTCACTGATATTGGCTACCATATCTCTAGCTGGTTTTAAGTCCTGCAAGTTAATTTTTGTAATAAAATTAACAGAAAATAAAATGGCTGTTTAGAAAGAAAGAAAACCAGAGAAACTACATAGTTTTGGATGTAGATGGTAGTTTACAGCATTCAAAAATATTTGTCTGATTTTTCAAGATTTATCTTTATAAAGTGGAAAATCAAACAGCACGATGATATTTTGTTTTCCACATGTATAGTGCACTATGGGGGCCTTCATAGTGTATTATACTGCATGGAATTCACAATTCTTTATGACTACATTTATAAACACATGTAAAGCTTTCTGATGCACTCTACAGTCATAAAATATAGATGTGACTTATAATGAATTATAAGTTCAAGTGTCTGATGGATGCTCTTGAGTAGTTATAAACCAGAGGTTAACTGATGAGGCTTAGAATACATTATGGACTCCTATACTCACTTATACACGCAGCTGCAGTAAGGACTCATAATATGTCGATGTAGGTTCTCTGTCATCCAGGTCATGGTAGTTGAAGTGCTAGAAGCGAAGGCAACCATGGAAACAAGAGCACACAATTCTGTAAGAACACCTGGACTATTCGGACCAGAACAGGATAATGCCACACTCTCAGACAGGCATGATAAGCGGGTGAAGAACCCATCAGATAGGCTCCTCACCAATTCCCTGAAATAGATGTTTTGGCCAAAGGACTCAACTTTGCCATATCTCCACCACAACTACCCATAGTAGAACTCATCATAGCCACAGAATCAGCCATAGGAAAGGAAAGCCATAACATCCCTGATCAAAGACCAGAACATCACAATACTGTCAGCTGACAAGGGGAGATGCACCATAGTCCTCAAGACAATTGACTACCACGCAAACATGACCTCACTCCTCAGAGTCTGCAATACTTACAAAATCTTAAAATGGGACCCGACAAGCAACTACAAGAAGAAAGTCACAGATTGTCTACAACAACTTGCCATGCTTTCACCAGTGTCACCCAACCTCTACATGGAGGAATTTGAAAGCAAAGCTCTGAGCTCCTTCAGAGGAACAAAACCTAGCCACTGGACACCTGGGTCAAAATCAAAACTTGAAAAGTAGAGGCCTTCACTGAACAGATCAACCCTTGAGGATCTGAAGGGAAATAAATGACCAACCAAACAACCACTCCACAGACGCATGGCACAGCACAGGAGAGTCAGCTCATCCAGACAAGACTTGGCTGTATATCTGCATCTCAAGGATAAGGGACAAACCCTTGAGGACTCAAATGTTTACATTTTGAACAAAGAAGATCGATGGTTTGAGAGAGGTGTGAAAGAAGCCATCTATGTCCAGATAGAACAACCATCTTTGATCAGAAGTGGTGGATTACGACACCAACTTTCAGCCTCCTATAATGCAGTTTGGTTTGGTAGTGCAGTTTAACCCCTATTTGCACCATCCCTCATGTGACCCTAATGACACACATGATGAAGTGGGATAACGACTCCAGTAGAGGTTAAATAGTTGGATTTCCCTTTCAATCTCAGAAGTGAACAAGCCTTTCAGATGAGAGGTGAAACGTCTTCAACAACATAAGGACATCCGGTTGCCTTTGCCTCTAGCACTTGATATGGTATGATAGTGCGGCATCAGTCTCCAGTATAAATGCAGTTTCATAGTGATTACTGATGATGAATCATAGATTCTCTTAAACGCATGAAAATACATTACACTTCAGTAAGCAAAATAAAAAAGTACAAATCTTGTACTTCTCTTCGCAAGCTTCGCAAGAAGTACAAACTTCTAACAGAATATTTCTGCACTCTGGCACTGCTACTTTTACTTCATTTAAGAGTACTTTTTGATGAGTACTTTTTCCACCTCTGAACTATCCTGACACGATCCCCTGTGAATCCATCTACCAGCTCGTTGTCCACCTCCCCCACCTTATCAGGGGCTTGGCATCTCCACACATGCTCGCCTTAGAAGCCCCCACCTCCCCTACAATATTAGCCCTTTTTGGACAGTCCTTGTTGCTATACTGAAATAACAAAGACTCGTGCATCGTGCCAACTATGCTTTTTTACACTGAATAAAACAACACCAGCATAATGCTGCTCGAGTGGATTGGATTGGATTTTAGATAGCATTCCATTCCATGTTCCATGAGCAAAGGAGACATTACATGCAACAAAACAGCGTGGGCGTCCAATGTTATGTATAACATGTGCTTCAGGCAGCACTTTTTATCTAACAACAATGGCACAACATGGCAGTAGCAATTTGCTGTCCCTGTTAAAGAACAGTTGATCTTGTCCTCTTCTTGGAGGCTAAGAAGGTTTTGGACATCATGTTGTCTTCCTAAGGTTTTGTGGGTTGCTTGAGTTGGGTTACCTTTAGTGCACCAGCATCTGCAGCAGATCCAGGGTCCACTCCCGTGATGTAGATTCCCAGTCCATACTCCGCTCCACCTCTGATCATCAGGCCTAGAGAGCGACCATCATCCATATTCAGGTTTACCTAAAGGAGAAAGATGGCATTCAGTGTGTTGTCAGAAAACCAAACTATCACTGTCAAAATGGTGCTAAACATGAACCCACAGGGATCATACTTTGGTGTCTCAGTTTGGACCAGATTCAAGGTCTCATCTGATATCATTATCAGTGTTTTACACTTGCAAGTCAAAGATCAATTCAAAGGTCATTGCTATTTAGCTTCACTAAGCAAAGTATGCATGCCAAAAAAAGTGTCACAGTTTTTAATTTTATGGTGTCACAATACTGTGCTTAAAGTCTGGTTTAAAGTTTGGTTTAGATGTAAAAAGATAATTTAAATGCTTAGTTTTGTCACAAAAATGATTGTCAGTGGTGATGAACAGTGATCTTTTGCAGCCATTGTGCCCTGGGCCCACCCCACCACCAATATATATATATATATGTATACTGTACATGTACTACACTTGAGAAGAAGCAGAGTGTATCAGCATTGACAGTGCACTGTTAAGTGATGTGGTTGATGCAGCAGGCTTTGAGGACCTGTAGAATATTACATACCTACCCCAGTGAATATTTCACTGCGTACACAAACCAGACCTCATCACTCACTCATAAGGTGAAGCACCTCATTTAAATATAAAAAATACATGTATTACTATATAGTACTGATATACAAATATGTTTAATGGTAGGAAGTCAAGCCTAGCACAAGCAGATTCATGTTCCAACCCTTATCTACGGTCATGGCCCTTAAAAAATGAAGGCCCCTTAGGTAATGAAGGAGACTTAACCGTCTGCCACCATAACCTCAATAAATGGGTACTGGATGGATGCAGGATAAATGGAAGGATCAGTAAATAATTCCATATATTACTCAGGATTTGGGGAATAATCATAAAGTAAGAAACTGGAAACAAACCAATTTTCACTCACTGGTCTTTTTATGTGATGTGTTGATGTGATTACTGTACACATTGTGTGTTAGATGGGAGGGGTATTCTGCTCCTCGTGATATGTAAGCATGTTTACTTCCAGAGAGCCACTGTGGAGTTTTCTCTGCCATCTCCAAATTATCAGAGTGCTGCAACACAGAGTGCACTGCCTTTAATGGGAAGGAGAAGAAGTGATTGAATCTGCCATGATTGAAACCAGGGCCATCACACCCTCTACTTCAAGAATGTTTTCAAACTACATCACAGGAGCACAGCTTACTTCTGCCTCTGAATTACCTGCACCATATGCTTCAAACATACACACTGTGCACTTTTGATAAATGCAACTGATTTCCATTTATTGAATGCTTTTAAGAATTTATTTTTTTATTCTTTGTTCCTCTCAGTTCTATTTTCATTGGACATACTACTATACTGTACTATACTTTTTTCATATTATAATATAGTACATATACAGCATTACATACAACATACATCATTTTTTATATAGGGCCCACTTTTTGCACATTATCTTATAAAACAAAACAATGAATTTGTTTTGTGTTCCAAGATAAAACCACACTCATATCACCTAAGATTACAAGAGATGAATAAACTTAAAATGCTTTAATGTTTCTAGGCATTTAATAATATGTGTCTTGGGATTCCATTTATCTGCACTGTGATGTTTTGGAATGCTGGCTGTGTCCAGTTTTACTTAAACTGAAGGTGAAGATGGCAAACTTTGGAGTATGACTAGCTTCTCTGCTATAAAAATGTTCGTCCACTTATAAAGTTTTAAACAGTTATAGTGACCTACACAGAAAACAACACCAGAGACTGTGGTTCATATCTCATCTCAAACATAATTTATGCAAACATTCTCCATTTAATTGCTGTGAACTTCCAGCTGCATTAAGGGATTTTCTGCCACTTGAGAGCAGCACAAGGTGAACCCACAACAACCAACCTATTATTGCTTTACAAAGTCAGAAAAAAATTGCCTATTTAGACATACAGCAGACAGATAGCAATAGTTGAAGTTGTGTGTCTCTTCTGTCTGAATTTAAATCCATTAGCTCTTGTCCATCTAGTCCTGAGGGTAATACATGACTCCAGACGTGACACCAAGTAATCGTCTTTCAAGTACCCTTGTCAAGTCCCAAATCAAGTCCCAAGTCAAGACAGGCAAGGTCTCAACTACTGAAGCACTCTTCATTAAATGCAATGCCATTTTAACAGACTTAACTTTCCATTCTTCCTCAGCTTCAAATGTCAAATGAAGTTAAATGTTAAATGTCCTGCATCTTTTCCAAGCTGTACTGTGTTGAAGGGGTTTATTTACAAGGTGCACTTGAATGCACTTTAAAGTCCTGGTGTATGTACTGTATGTGGGTCATAAAATGAAAATAATGTCCTTCCAAATGGCTAAAAATCTCTGCAGAGATGGTGATCATTCTATGTAGGTTTGTCCTTTGAATATACACATATTCATCCATTGATAATATAAAAAATATTTATCATTGCATTGTCATTTCATTGCTACAGAACTGAATTCTCAACATCTCAAATGAGCATCTAATTTAATAAATCACTGAACTTCTATTGTCAGTGTTGAAGAATTCTTTAAACCACATCACAACATGATACAGATAGAAATTTAACAACTGTGAAATTCACACAAAAAGCCTCCCTATTGATGAAAGCATATTGCTGTAAAATTTTTACCCAATAGAACAGTTAAATAGACATGATTCATACAACAGAGAGTGGGCATATTGTTGAACAACTGGCATATATCTGCCACGTCACCTGGCAAAGATTTATGTGTACTTCACATTAACAGCCAACAAATCATGGGTCCCTTCTGCACAGGAAGACCATTTTGCCTCTGAAGTAACAGCCTCTTAGGCATCTGTCCAGGAACTTCTGATCTTTAAATAGTTCTCATCCAGGTCATTCAAGCTCGTCTAAATATAAGCAAATATAAGCAGTTTTCTCAGTATCCTCTTGCTCCTGTGCTATATCACCCTTTAATACAGCAGGCAGATATCCGCTCCTGAACAGCTTTTGTACAGACCACCATCAATTGAGCCCCATTCAGATCTGCAGAGCTGCGGAGGGCTACGTTCAGAGGCTCCAGCACTGCCTCCATGGGCCTGCTTATGCTGCAGTTTTAAGCATGTAGCTGCTAAAGAATGTTGGGATGCATCCTATTGTGGCAGTGGGGACACTGATTTGCAGTCCTCCCTTGCCCTTTCATCAGAAAACTCTCCCACAATGAGGCTGGTCTTCCTCAGTGCACCACTGATTCAAGACTCAAGGATAGTGTCTAACAGTTGATTTAATCACCATAAAACTGAAACAGTCTCTCTTGGACTGATCCAGTTTTCCCAATTTAGTCCATGGATGGAGCTCTGCATGAATATTGCTGAACCTTCTTTATATAAACTTTAAGGTCCAATAGCTCCAATGGTGAGTTCTTAAACTTTTCTCACCCAAATTCAAAGTCACCCTGTAGAAAATAAGATCATTAAAATACATTTGTAAAAGTGGGAGTCATCATAAAGAAGCTCTTGATTAATGTCAGTCTTTAATCAGACTTCAGGAGCAGTTGAGCTACAGCTTCTGCTGAGGTACAACAATACCATTCAGACAAACCAAATACAGAACTGCAGTAGTCAATTTGTTACATTTAGTTATGATTATGATTACATTTACTCATGATTACTTCAGATAGTGGTGCAAGGTTGCCTCTTGAGACATAGAATTTTTTTATATAGATATTATTTATCATTATATGAGAGGGGTGCATTTTGATCATGTTTGAATACTGGTGCTGATGTGCCACCAATATTGGTGGTGATGTGTATATACTTTGATTACTTATCCGTTGCATAGACTGTAGTTTGTGTGTGTGTGTGTGTGTGTGTGTGTGTGTGCGTGCGTGTGTGTGTGAGAGAGAGAGAGAGAGAAGGAGAAAGTGAGAAAGAAAGTGTGCAGGTTTTAACTAATCAAAACTTGGGTTTTTTTTGTAGTTGTGAAAAATAGAATGAAATTTTGCAATTTGGAATTCTAGGACACTGCTCTTAGTCCAGGAGTGTGGCAAATTTTTTGGAACCTTTGGGCACCTAATTGCTGAATGGTATAAAGTACGAACCACAACATTAAAACCACTGACTAATTAATAATCTGATTAGATTGCAATGTTCTGAGGTGAAACCTTGGACTCTGGCAATCACGTGTGTGTGTGTGTGTGTGTGTGTCAACAGACCCCCCCCCCACACACACACACACACACACACACAAAACCAGCTCTTCTTGTCAGCAGCAGCTCCCTGCAGCTGGACAAATGTACCCTGTCACATTTCGATAAACAGCTCAAGAATGTCTCAAGGACTACTACAACGGCCTGCAGACTCCCCACATCCCAACCTGATTGAGAATCTGTGGCATGCATAGGAATAAGCTGAATCCACCCTCCCAACTGTGGTGGTCCTGTCTCCTTTTCCTTGACAGGTCAGACAGAAACATCTTACATTTGGTACACCTCATGTACATCTTGCTTTTGCAACTCAAATTTCTGACTTTGGGAGGTTGAGACAGCCTTGCCGAGTGATGGCAAGGATTTCCAAATGATGTCTGCCTTCTTTGGTTCTTCTGACACAACCAAGGTTATTTTTCAGATATTTCAGGTTGAGTAAGTATTGCCTTGGTGAGCAGTCAGAGGCTTTTGGTGAATGATCGTCATGGGATGAGTCTGTCCTCCAAAATGTCACACACCAAAGGTCAAGATGACTGTCCCGGAGGGCCAGACTCCAACCCTGACTGGTGTTAGACAATTTCAAAAAATCTGACAGAATCTACTAAGTCTGCATTTCACTTTGGTCTGCATTTCACTTTGGTGTCTGTTTTATTTATTTTGAATTGAATACAATGCATCACATTTACTATAACTGCCTTATATACAGGGTTACACAAACACACTGTTCTTACCGTCCTCTCCTCCATGCTGTGCCCTTGCCTCTGGCTGGCCTCCTGGCTGTCAGGTGGTGGGGAGACACTCCGGCCCTGAGGGTCCACCCAGTTGTATACGTGGTTGGTGATGTAGCCTCCAGGGATCCGACCCATAGAGCACACTGACATGGACAGCTTCTTGCATCCCTTCAGCACCTGCATGAGCAGAGAAGGGTGAGGCTGTGAAAGAGCTACATATGTCAGACCTCATGGCCTCACACAGCAATGCATATGATTAAAGCTAGTCTAATTTCTTTCTCCAACATAGAGAAGTTACAGACATCCCTATGTTGTCTAGATAAAATACACAAATTCTCTGTCTTTTTTCTTGATAACTGAAGTTTTGATACTAGTTTGAAGTATGCATCGGTGACACAACAAGAATTATACAGTGTCAAGTGATTGCACTGCAGTCCCCATGATCTGTATGCTTTCAATGTTCCCCTCTTCCAGCAGAAGCCTGATAATGAGCCATTAATTTAAATCATGTGTGTTGAAGCAGGGAAACATCTAAAACATGCAGGACCGAGAAACACTGGGGTGTTCTGCTGAAGGTCCCTCATATATTTGTCATAACCATTCTTCTTCCTCTTCAAAATACCCCAACTCACTGCAGAGCAGCAGCTATAATTACAATGTCCAAGTGACCTTGGCAGCTACCCAATGTTTACCCAAGGTTAGCCAAAGAAAACAATTTCTTAAATAAATCATGGTATAGTTATGTTTGCAAAACTAAAATACTAGTTTCAAGGTCATATCTAAATGTACAGGGTTTTCATAAAAAAGCAATGTGCAGACTCAATGAAATATGATAATATTTTTATATTTTTTCATTATTTTGCTATAGTTGGAAAGTTTCTTGGTGTCAACACTTCTAGAAAAAGACATTTGATTCAGTTGATTCAACTATCTTTCTCCATATTCTCTAGTGGTGTTTTTGCAAACAGCAACAAATCCTACATTGTATACCTTTAAGCTAAGGAGAGATTACAGTTACAGCAAGACAATCAGACACATTACAAGTCCTTCCATTTGTGGTTGCCAGTGAACACTGAATCTGAATGTGCTGTGAAGAATAGTGGGCTGGTCCAGACCAGATCAAAAAAATATCACCCACAATCCTCTGCCCACAGCTTTTTTTTCCCCCCAACATATTTGACTTTTATTTGTTCTTATTTGATCTAAGGGTATAATACCAAACAGTGACTCTGAGAAATAATGCCCTCCTGCCTGTTGGCGCAGACACATTGTGTTGAACATTTGCCTGGTTGAATCACTGGAACCTTTCATCGTTTCTCCTTCAGTGGTTTCATACTCCTTTCAGCTCTGCTATTTAAACCACTGAAGCTCCCTTGCCTTGTGCATCTGCTGTCACATCATTTAATAGTTTTATGAGAGAGGGACAGAATTAGCGGAGGCTTTGAGGCCACAACGCTGACTATCATTGTTACTCACACAGATGCCGGTGGTGACACAGCAAAGACACCAGAAGAGAGAGAGAGGAAGAGAAAGTCGGATTCAGGTCTTATATGGATTCCTCTTCAGTGTTTATTTCTTCAGTGCAATCTACAATGAAATATAATAATCCGCGACTTTTCCTTTGACAAAAAATAGGCTCAAACTAGCTAACTATTTTGGATAAATTATTAACATTTTTCATCAATGTAAAAAATTGGAGGTCTTACTTGAAGGCAATATTTCCATCAGTGGAATCATTTCATCCTCCTGATTACTAAAACAGTACCTTCCCTCAAGACATCAACAGTGGTTGTTTGAAGGGGAAAAAAAAGTCACAGATACATGGACTAAATTCATCTACAATACCACTGAAAACGACACAAAAACAGATGGGAATAAGTCTTAATTTTAGAAGTCTAACTATTTGAATCACTTCCTGTAATCATTTATTGTTTTATCTTCTCATCTCACGTTAAGGCCAGACAGTCTCTTAATGATAAAAATGAATCTACAACTGGTATACAATCACTCTGCAGCAAAGATTCTAAATGAACAAGCAGTTATTTATGATAAATTACATTTAATATTCATTTTTGACTAAGACTATATGAAAACTACGAATAATTAAAGGACTAAAATGTAATTCAAACTTCATCAAAAAGCATTATGTGTTTTTATGTAGCCATAAAGCATTAAGAATGCATTGTACACTATCAAAGTCCTTAGAACTCACTATAGATGTGGTCTTCATAGAAGGTGCTACTGAAAATATTAAGTGTTGTGTATTCCACAGTTGTAATGTCTTTTCTTTTTTGTTTTAAATCCATCTAATCCAATAATTACATCCAACAACATCATGCAGTTTTCATTGCTTCCCACATGTTTGGGATCAATGTCTGGAGGATGAATCTTGGTCGTATTTTCAGTCGGTGTGGTGTTTATCTGAAAACAAGTGCAGAAATTTCCACCCATTTGCATCAATGTGAACACATTTAACAGTTTGTTATATATGAAAGCTGCTCACATTTCTTTCTGTTCAGTCCTGCTCGTTTTGACACAATGCACCATAGGACTCTGAATGACTGATTGTGTTAAGGCACAATTACTTTCTGTGGGACACTTGATGACACACTTTCATGAGGCATGGCTGTCCTAGCTGGAGTCATCCACACTAGTCTGTTTTAGTTTGAAAGTTGAGATGGTTCTGGATGATCCCCGCAGATATTAGGGCAACGTGTCACACTGTTTTTTTGATAATCTGATTTTCTTTATTTTTCACTGCAACTGCCACTGGGCTTTCATTCTACCAGAAACCAAGAAAATAATTCTGGATAACTTATGTGTAATAAATCCACATACCCCGACCAGATTAAAAAGTGCCTGGAGTCTGCAGCTGTCATTTAGAGTTTTACTTGATTTATGATGTCTCTCTAATCACTATTTCTCTCCAGAAAGCCAGAGATGTGCATTACCTTGCCCTGATCACTGATCCCAAAACCCCAGATGAGACTTCAGATCATATATATGTATGTATGGTGTATGTATGTGTACATATATATTGCATGACGTTACACATGCTACAACATGTGACTATACAACAGAAGAATTAGTTATCTTAAAATACGTCATTTATCAAGATAAACGGATATACTGAAATTATATGTCTGTCAGTGCGTTTTATTTAGCTAAAAGGGAAATGAATACCGAATTTTAATGTTGTTCTGTGACTACTGGAAGTGTAAATAGGAATGTTTGCTGCTAACATATTCACAATAATAAACCTATAAGGTGATTTGTCAGTGTGTTTGTTTTGTTGTTTTAACAACATGATCCTCAGTCTCTAGTGTGAAAGCTCTGTACCATTTTGACCTCTTCTTCATGGCTTCTGTGCAGTTACTTTCTGGATTGGAGAAGAGGTTGGCAGTAAACTTAGTCCAAGCATCATTACATTTCCTCCAAAATGTTTTTGGCAAAGCAAATTATATACATCAGTGTATTTTGTGGGATTACCTTTCTGAATATTTTGTGTCTATTCTCTGTCACTTCTTCTCCTTCAGTGCAGCTTGTCCTTCAAATAAAAAACACAGATTTAACCCCAGGTTGCCCCTGTTCTAGTGTTCTTGAACAAAATTCAACTGGCTTGAGGGCTGCTGTTCTGTGGCTGACCATAAGCTTTGGCTTCAGAAGAGGGAAGATTAAAATTTTAGACAATTTCAAGGGTCAATGAGGAATTATTTTCCCTCCTCTTCACCACAACTAATCTAATTACAGAGGCAGAACATTTTAGGTGTAAAACTTGTCCTTTGCTTTGCTCTTCACCCTCCCAAAGATTTGATGATGTGAGGTTTATGGATGGCTGTCCCCTGTAGTGTTGATGGATGTTCAGTGTGTGTCTCAGCACTGTTAGTGTGATGTGACACTCCAGTGATGCCATGGCCATAAATCAGCACCTCCTCAGCTTTATCACTGACAAAAGTAGCAGACGTTCCCAAGGACTGAGTGAGCTGAGTTGATAGGTTGAGCTGCTCCGCCACATGCTTGTTCCTGCTTATGAACACCACCATCACATCCAGACACACTGAATGGATTTTTCACACTCTGAGGTTGCACAGCACATGTACCGTGAAGCACAGCTGTGGACCATCAGAGCTCCCTGAGCTATACAAATGAAAAATGACTGATGATGAGTGAGGTCAGATTTTCACCTAAATTCGACTGGTCAGTATCACCTCCTGTCAAAAAGAAATCTGACACTGAAGACAAACAGGAGGTCTTCATCTGTACTGCCTCCTCTTTCATTGCTTCAGAAGCTTCCCTAAAACTACATTGTGATTAGTTTTATTTAGACGGGAATTGGAAGGAGTAAATGGCCCCAAACATGGCTGTGACAGGCTGAGACAACTGTCAATCAAATCAAATACAGCCCAGAACATTTTTTATAAACCTTAGTATCTCTTCAGTGGAGCAATAATGTTTATGCCATCTATATGGTGTGCTTCTGTATCTCAGTAAAGAAGTTTCCCATTCACCTGAGTCACAGTTCAACAGTGGTGGCTCTGGATGGCAAGGCCAGATGTTTTTGTGGAGTTGAGTGAACATTGGACTTCCATTCATCTGGTGGACACAACCAGATGCCACAACTTTATAAGGTAAAGCTGTGTTTACAGTGTCTTTCACTCTGCCCAAGTGGGCAAAATGTATAATATGTTTTAAATAAGACAACCTAAATCTTAGCTAAACTACGCTAGATGGCTACTCTGCTCATGCTCAGATTACGACCATGGCTACTGTAATTTTCAATTGCTGCTTTAACCATATTTGTTACTACATAGTTGGAAAGGTTGAATAGCAAGAAATTAATTCAAAAAAATACTGAAAAGATAAAATCAAATTCAAAATATATTGTCCTCTATGTCTCTCAGTTTACCAGTTAGCTAATATGCATTTCAAAAATGTATGGTGCTTTGGCTCTATAGCGACAAGATTATTTGCCAGAAGTTAGATCAGTCCCTCTCAAATTTAAATAGATGGACAAATGAAGCTGCCTTGCTCATGGTGTGATGATGAGACAGCAGAGACCAAAATGAACAGGGATGGACACAGCACACTCAGCTTTTTAACCAGAAGTCTTTTAACTGCTCCATCACTTCTGTCCTTGTCAGGTGTGAGGCTGTGCTCTATTCATTAACCCCACTCCAGCTACAATAACCTGCCCTGCACTGTCCCCTTTGCAGACATGATGGATTGCCTTACTACAATGTTGGCTGAGCCCAAGGCTGAAGTTTGTGCAAGCTCTGACAGGGTATAATTCACCCAGCCTTTTCAGTAACACAAGACCCTGTCCCAGAAAACAGGTTTTACTTTGACTTGTCTGAGTAGACTGGGCCACTCTTGTTATAATGCTGAAGGAAATATTTTTAAAATATATATATTTATATTTACAAAGATTTCTGAATAATCAAAAAAAAGGAATAGTTTTTTTGCCCAAATATTACATTCTATTTACGCTGCAGAGGGGTTGTTACATGTCAAATAAAAGGGAAAAAAAAGTTCTTAGGGCAAAGCGAGACGTCTCACTACAAATTGTCCATTCCATTCTACATCTTAAACAATGCAGCTGTGAAATACAAGCGGCGTGGAAAGCAGGCGAGTTATACTCTCAGGTCCTTAATCCACCACTGCTGAGGGGCCCCTGAGCACAGTGCAGCTACTCAGTGAACAGCAGACGACTGTGTTCATACATCACAGTCACAGAACCATACTGGTTGCACTGATCAGCTGTCAGGAGAGAAAAAAAACTGGCTGAAGAAATGAAATTTTAATTGAACTCTGTTTTTTCAAATTATAACATACTGCGGAGATGAGACCGTTTCTGACTCTGTTTGACAAAAAGACATTCATACTTGCACATGACTCTCATCCTGATTGTTGCAAAGCCTTTTTCACTCCCCTTATCCCATCAGGCAGTGCTTCAACTCCAGGCTGTCACAATGCAGCACTAAGACTGTTTTTTATTATGATTATTATTATTATTAGGGCTCAAGAGAAAAAAAAAACTCCTGCTGGCATAATTACATGCATGTTTTCCATTATTTCATAATAACCTGTAAGGCTTGTTAAGAACCTGCTCTTGACTACATTTCAGACTCCAACATGGATTAAAGAGTCATGGTGTTTCACATGAGCTATAGCATTAAGAGGACAGTCAATTATCTGCCATTTTGAAATTCAATTGCTCCAAATTAAACATGGCAGGTGGACTGGTGAGTGAATGAGCCTTGCAGTGATTCTGACCTCGAATGTTACCTGACTCAGCTGAAGAGCTGCTGGCAATGACTCTAGCAGGCCTCTTACTGCAATCCCTGCACTCAGTTCTCAGAGTCTCCTACCCACAGGGAGAAACAATGCAATCCCAGCAGATGGTTCTAGTACACTAAGTAGACTGTTGGCGCACTCACCACCTGCAGCCTAAGGACACTGCAGTCCCACAATTTAAACAGAATAAAAAGGACAACAGAATGGACAAACTTCTGTCCACAAAATTGATGCAATGCACTTTTTACATTTCTTCAGAATATACTGTATATTTTTTGCTGAGAAAAGGATGACCAATGGAAACCAGTGATGGGTTAACAAATCCATTTTACCGCAGACCATTGGCCTTCTCATCAATAAACATTAAGATGGCTGCATTCCATTTAGAAGGGCAGTGGATTATTAATAATGTTTGGTATTAAACTGCAAAATTATGTGATACATTAAAACCCAGCAAAGAAAAGTCATGAGTAATGGTTTTAAACTACATTTCTGTACCTCTTAAGAAGAAGAAAAGTGTTGGCACTCAACACTGAAAATGTTGTCACTGAAATAACCTGGGGATTTGCAGACTTGTCCAATATCAGTGTTGGTATTTGATTTTGTAGGTGTTTTCACACCTCTACTTGGTTCCTTTGGTCCAGAAAAAAAAATATGCATTTGTTGCATTTTAATTTTGGTTCCGACTTGTGGTCCACACTGACTTTTTACAAATGACTAAATATGAAGTCTTAGCTCACTTGTTTGGTCCCACATGTGGCCATATGAAGCCATCTCCACAGGAAACCTCTACAGGTTTTGAAACAACTTCCCGAAACATGTCAGATGGGAAGACCTCTTTGCTGTAATGCTGAAACTAGCACTCTGGTGTTAGTATTTATTTTTTGACATAAGGAATTACAGCAAAATACGGTAGAAAGACTTGCCATATAGACTATATGTCACGCCCTGGGGTTCTGTCACTTGGTTTTTGAGTCTATGTGTCATGTTTCATGTGTGTCTTGTGTTTCCATGTGTTATGTTCAAGGTTTTTGTCATGTCCTGTTTTATTTTGAAAGTGTCACTTCCCCTGTGTGTCTCTGTTTCATGTAGCTTTCCCTTTGTTCAGCCTGATTGCATTCTCCTCCCTTGATGTGTGTCACCTGTGTCTCGTTGTCTTGTCTATTTAGTCCTTGTCTTCCCAGTCACCTGGGTCTTAGTGTTGCATTGTCTTCTGGTTTTGTGCCAGGATCTTTGTTCTGTTCTTGCCTTGCCATGTTATGCCAGGAGTTTTTTTGCCACAGTTTTTCTTTGATCCCCTGCCATAGTGAATGTGTGCTTTGATGAGTTTTTTGCCTTAATAATAAAAGACTATAAGTTTGGACCTCTGCCTCGCCTGCCTGCATGCCTGCCTGCCCATTTTGTGACTCTGCATCGGGGTCCAGCTTTTTCTGCGTCAGCGACGCCGACTCTCTGTGGCACTATATGGGTCAAGGACAATTCTTAAGGAAAATTGCAGCTCTGATCTTTGGTTGAATTGGTTCACATGCATTACAATCTCAAACATGTACCTCAGAAACTTAAATTTATTCTGAATGACATATTTTAAATGTCAATACTGAAATGTCAATGTGAAATGTAGTTTAATTTCTACTTTGGGCAAGCAACAACACTTCCTGCAGGATGTATGGGTGCTGTTCAGCAGGATATTTTAGTGCACTTTTCTGCTGGAAACTGGGTCTTATATGTCTCTGCCCTGACTTTATGTGTGATGAATGATCCTCGTCCTGCAGCTCGCCCAGATCTGTCACCATTACAGTGGCACAACAGCTTTTTGATGGGACATGAAAAGTTCTCCATTTTGTGTGACAGCTCACTTGGTTCTGTTTGGAGAGGTATGAGCAGAGATGATGGAAAGCTACTGTGACAGATGATCGGTCTCTTGGAGGAAGTAATTATAGAACGTTTAACTGTGGTTTTATCATCTCAGAGCAGGGTGTGAAATAGAGAAAAATCTGCAGGGGCCACATATACTTCTCTGACTGTTAATGTGTCTGTCTGAGGAGCCCAATAGAAAGCTGCTCACAGTATAAATGGGCTGACAGTAAAAACCTTTTGAATTTGAAGATAAAATATGTAGCATTTACATATTAAAACATATCCCAAAATGTTTCCAACAATATTCAGTCCCCGACAAATGTGTGATTTTATTCAAGATAACAGCGGTTGGCTGTCACTGCTTCTTGTCAGGATTGTGCCTATCCTGGTATTTGCTCCCTCCCCTCCCATTTGTCCTGTATCTGTATTTGTGTGTGTGTGTGTGTGTGTGTGTTTTTCCTGCTCTAATCTGTGTAATCTGTCATATATGTAATATGAATATAACTCTACAGTGAAGACAGCAACTCCTATGATCCCACAATGCGAAGTCAGACAAGGTATATTTCATTTGTTGTCTGACCACAGTGGAAATCAAATGTGTTTTATAGGTGTTCTGAATGGGCACCCTGGAAAGCAGGGAGAAAAGCCAGCAGACATCGAGGGGGTAGACATGTTATGTTTTCATGTACATGGTCCTGTTCCTTTGACTTTGAATTGAAGTAGCACATTGCTTGTTATGATTCAACCAGGAGAGAGCCATTTCCATCCAAGCTTTATAGGCATCTAGAACAGTAAATGTAAAAGCTTTGCTCAGCTGGATTACTGTTTTCTAAAAAATTGCAGAAAATGCTTCAGTACATTTTGGTTTTAGTTCATATGAGGTTCTGTCTCACCTGGAAAGGTAAAGCTCTCTGTTAGGATGGCCGTGTAGTGGATGGACTTAGAAAACCGGAGGCTTGAGGCAGAGGTTAGGTGCAGACCAACCAGGTGTTTATTCCACCCACAAAGAAGACAAAACAGCAAAACAACAGACAAACACTGTGACCACGGGCAGCATGTGGTCCTGACAGCTGCCATTCTTAATGAGTAGTGGTCTTCTTTTCCTTTCAGCTATTCCTTTCAGGGGTCGCCACAGCGAATCGTCTGCTTCCATCTCGCCCTATCCTCTGTATCCTCTTCCCTCGCACCATCTATCTTCATGTCCTCCTTCACTACATCCATAAACCTTCTCTTTGCTCTTCCTCTAGACCTCCTGCCTGGCAGCTAATCAATATATTCACTATCCCTCCTTTGCACATTTCCAAACCATCTCAACCTGGCCTCTCAAACTTTATCTCTGAAACATAAGAAGAAACAAACAAAGAAAACCTCCACATCTTCAACTCTGCTACCTCCAACTCTTCCTCATGTCTTTTCCTGAAAGCCACTGCCTCTAGACCTAGACATTCTATTTAAACTATTAAAGTTCCAAAATAGGAAGAAGTCTTAAGACCATTAGTAATGAAGAGTACCTTCATTACACTCTCAAAGGTAGGGTGAAGAGTCTGTCATCATAGAGACACTGCACAATTTTAGACGATGAAAGTGTTAAGAATATTGCAACTGATTATTTGCTCAAAATGTGACAGAAGGTGTGTGAAACATAAAAAGAAGGCTTAAAGGGGGAGTTCAAATCTTGCTTACTTTCTCACCTCTGCCTGGAAAAGTCGCTAACTTCTGTTATTGAAGGGCTGTTGATTTTGGAAAGTTACAAAAATTGTTGAACATCCAAGTCTGACTTTGAATAAGTGTCTTTTGCAGTAGTTTATATCACTTTGGCACAAGTATGAGAAGCTATACTGTCATAAAACGGGTATTACTGCTATGATTTTGTCATGCATTATTATGTAAATGGTTATGTACTGGTGTCAGATGAGTTGAAGACCCTCATGTGACTATTACATACCTGCTTTAGCACCTCTTATATGATGCAGTGGCAAAGGCAGCAATTAAGAGAAACATAATGGTGCTCATTATGTGCTGACTCATTATCAGTCAACCTGCATCACAAAATGTTTACTTCAGCTCATTCCTAAGCCATGCGTCCTCCAAGATGAGCACCTCAAACCGCCAATTAAATTCAGTTTTCCATTCATTACCTCTGACAGCACATGGCCCGATTACAGCCCTGATAAAAATTTTAAAGTATCAGGCTATTTAACAGACTCAGGAAAGAAATGACCCAGATAAACTAGAGGGAGCATGGTAGTCTGCAACTAGAGCTTCACTAACAAATGACAGACAGGAAATGCTTCATGACAAAGAAAGTCTCCGCAGGCGGGTCCATTGACTTTATTCAGCGTTGTATCACAACAGTGAATTAGAGGCTTAAGCAGAAGTAGCTGCTTTCTATTCTGGGCCCTAAATTTCTGCAGGCTCAGAGCCATCCAGAGCCAGAGAAAGCCAAAGATCATCTCCATAACGGGCAGAGAAGAGTGACACTCAAGAGTGATTTGGGCTATATATGCATCCCCACGATGCTTGAGCTGGGATAGAGTGGGTGGAGAGGAGCTCTCAGCGGGTCTTGTGCGGGGCAGGATGGGTGGGTGGATGAACAGAGGGAGGGAGGGAATTGTTGCTATGATAAAGGTGGTGGATGGGTTTATTTTTACACTGGAGGAGAGGTGACGTGCAGGACAAGAGGCCAGTGCAGACGTCAGCACTGGTCACTCATTCTGTGGGGGCCTCTCTGACGACCCTTCAGCGTGACTCAATTGCTACTTCACCCTGTAAGCATCGCTTATGCTAAAGTCACTAACAGTTTATTCTCTGTTCTGCCTGGAGGTGAACATATTGTCCAAAATAGTCCAAATCATCACTTTTCTCCACAGGTTACTGTAGCTGATCTTTGCCTCACAATAACCTGGAGGAAAAATATAACCCCAACCCACTTAAATTCAACTTCTTCTGACTAATGCTGCGTTCATGTCATAGCACAATTGCTGCTATATATATATATATATATATATATATATACATATACAGGGTCAGCCAAAATAATGTATACACACACCAGGAAAAGAAAAAAACATGCATAAATATTTAAGTTTGCAAGTTTGCTTGGGGTGATGGTGACCATCAAAGTTATGTCCATTAAAAGCGGTGTTTTCCCACCCACAGGCTGAGATGCTTATGACAACATTATAGAAAGGATTCATGCAATGATAGAGATTTTTGTCTAGTGGCAAAATCTTTTTTGTTTAACAAAAATCTCACAAAGGCAAAAAGTACAATATCAGGTGGGAAGTTTTTATTGGACTTTAATAGTTGTAACCCACAAACCATAATCCTCAAATGTGTATCATGATTCACATACAGATGTGGGGGTTGCTAGTCAAAATGAGGCACCTGCTACACCGTTTATGATACAGGACATGTATCTGTTTATGTATTTGACAATAATTGGTAATTCACACTACAATTACCAATCAGTTTGATTCTGTATGTTCACACTGTTCTCACACTGTTTTGTAAGCCATGTTGTCACTGCTGTTTCTCTCTGATCTTACCTTCCAGAGGCTATCCACTAGTATCAACTAGTGACCATGATCAAAGTTAATAACTAGAAAGGCACTTGGAGAGGGCATACCTTCACCAAGTCCAATAGTCCACTCTTCAATGATGTGCAACTCTGACAAACACACCCGCTGTGTGTCTGGATATATTGTATTTCCAGACTATCAGAATTATATCACAAAGTGATTGCGAGTATCTATGCCGCGGTATTTGCAGAGACCCTGTGTGTGCCTGTATTTTCTTCTTCCTCCAATTGTTATTTTGTTGTGTTGGGGACATTTTTGGGTATTGGACTTGTAGTCCCCAGCAAATAGCAGTGTGCTATTGTGAGGTCAGACTATAGGCTGAAAATGTAGCAACCTGGTTACATCACTGTCTACATCTCTCTCCTGTGCTCTGTTTGTGTCCCAGCTGTATAAAAAGCTGCAGGTCTGTGTTTGACGTTGTGCACTTCATTGGAATTTACACAGTGTCCAACAACAATTAGAAAATACAGTAACATATTATTTCTCTGATCCAATGCCTAGTTATTCAAGAAGTTTTGTCCCCTCCTTCTCATTCACCATTGAGCTCACTCAAGTGCCACTGCTCTCAAGCTGGGCAGGAGGGCTGACACATGAAAAATAATTAATCTATCCGCCCTGTGATTTGGATCAATCAAATCAAATTTGTTGCATTAATTAATAAAGCAAATAATAGATTTATATACACATATATATTTTGCTAATACAACAAAGAGCACTGAAAGCACATGTGAGTCATGCAGCAATCCATGGCACATTAGCTTCAAATAATAAGGTGGTGTGTGTGTAAAAAAGAAGACCTTGCATCGTAGGGGCACATAAGAAGTAAACAGTGTGCAGAGTAACATGCTCTGACAGCTGTATGCTGTCTGACTGTAAACATAGTTGACTTTCACATATCGAGGTAAACAAAGGTTATGTAATTATGCATGTGAGTCAGTGTATACACACTGTAGATATGCATACCCTTTGTGTGTGTGTGTGTGTGTGTGTGTGTGTGTAGAGGATGTATATGACTTAAATTGACTGTAAGCACAATTCTCCTGTGCCAACGACTTTCATTTACTTGTTGATCACATTTACACCTTTACACCGACACCTGATTCTTTTCTCTCTCATTGTCTTCCTCTCTTTGAAACAAACACACTAACTTGCATAGATGCATATACACAAACAAGGATGTACGCATGACTTACTAGTTAACCACTACTAGTTAAAACTGGGGGAACAGTTGTGCACTTCATCCTATTTTAGGCATCATAGTTCCAGGAACATGGTATTACAGAAAACATGCACAAGAACAGCCTAAGCTCTTATCTGTGTTTCTGAAGTCCAAAAAAACCCTATCATATCTGGAATAAAAAGGTGTATCCTAATGCAGGTTACATACACAAGAGTGACATCAGGGTGAGCGTCTTACTGATTTGGGCAAAAACAAATCCTCCTCCGACATAAAGAAGGTATGCACTGTTATGCACTGCACATGTGGGAACACCCACATATCCACACACTCCTGTAAACTGATACCTACATTCACTCACACGCACAGGTACACACGCACACACACACACAACTTGTCACACAAACACGCAAACACAGGCCTATGATAATGCATCCAAATAAACAATTAAGACGCACACACGAGGATACACACTTGCACAAACACAGACTACACCGAACTACAGTTTCTCTCACACAGACACATAATATTGTCACAATTGTTCTGCTCTCTGATCTACTGTAGTTACAGTACATGTCAGGCTGCTCCTCCACATCAGGGAGCTGATTCCCATCGGTCTCTCCCACACACTGATGCCTGTTATCTAGAAAATGCACTTTGAAAAATGGAGAGCTGCGCTGAAGGACACTTAACAACAGCAGCATCCAGAGCTGGAGTTTAGAGCTGGAGGGTGCCAAGGGAGCTGAGCAGTCAGCAAGGTTTTTTTTGTTCTAATAACAAGCGGTCACATTATGTTGGCATTATGAAACCGGCAGCGAAGGATAACTTCACCTAGTGAAATACTTCCTCCTCTTCTATCCGGCATGAAGCAATCTGAGGGATAGTAGCTTTTTTTTGGAGCTTGTTGAGGGCCTGATGTGCTAGAGGAGTCATTTGGTTGTGATTATGTAATGCTGTTTCTCCACGCACAAGAAGAATGAAGCAGTCATTGTTTAAAAATAATTTCAAACAGTGTCCAAAGTTAGACATATCACACACTGTTGTGAAATATATTGAAAATTTCTTGATTCTACAGATTAAAACAGGCACAGAATATGTTTTTTAATAGTCTGACTATTTGACCTATAAACTCTTTTGAGTTTTCATATTATCCAAATGCAGACAATTATTTAACCCTTATTTAACAATAAAATCATCTGAAACAGCATGAGTTTTAGATGATCATTTGAAACAACATCATCTTACACTAAGATATTTTATTGAAAGTTGACTCACCATACCTGTTTAATAGAAGGGAAAATCTTGAATATGTGGGTACAAAACCTAATTTATAATACAAAAGGTAACAATTAAAGGAGTAATTAATGTAATGTTAAGTGGCACACTTAACCTTTTACATTGCTTTTCCTTTGCAGGGTTGCAGGGGACAGGAGCCAGCGAATTGGTGAAGAGGTAGGACAGATTACCAGTTCATCACAAGGCTGATACTTAGTCAAATATCCACTCAGCTTACATTTACACTTACAGGCAATTTAGTGCTACCAATTAACCTAACACTCTGTGTGAGGAAGCCTGAGTTGAGGTTTGAACCCAAATCCTTCTTCAGTGAGTTGACACTGTCAGCCACTGCCAGGTTGTGTGTGGGAAGAGTCAAATGAAGCAGATGGAAGAGCCTGAAGCAGAAAGCCTGAGAGAACAAATAAAGTTGATAACCTGCATTGTGACACTCTTTATCTCTCACCAGAGTTTTATCTTTTGTCAAGTCATTTTACACAGATGAAGCCTGGGTTTGTCAAGTTTGCTTCGTAGTATCAACAATAAAGCGGCAGCCAAAAAGCCAAACAGTAACCTATATATAAAGGTCCATTAAATCAGGGGGAGCCGCAGATTCAGGTTCTCTGGAGGGTCACCACCCCAAGTGAACCCTGTTTTATTGCCACATTGTCAATTATAGCTGCTTTAGAGAAAACACAATTTCAGACCAGCCTGTCCTGGACTTTTTTTGAAGCTATGCACATGCAGAGAGGGACCTTTATCATAATTCCTACTGCATGATATCTTTTCTTTCATGAAAAGCTGTAATTCCCCTGTTACACCTCCCCCAGTATTTCTTACAAAACGTCCCCACACATCTACCCTTCAAGAACAGCATCCAGGAGACACCTGCCTACTTGTCAAAGCTGTGGGGAGACATGTAATGAGGATGAAATCCCAGAAACATTTTGTACCACTGTGTATACGCCAGAAACCTGATTACCACAACAGGATTATCATGACATGGCAACAGCCATTAAACATGGCTGTTCTCTTGCACTGTAGCCGTGCCAGATCAGTGCTGCTCTGGCAAACTTCTATTCAAAACGATGACAAGAAGTCCCGCAAGACAGAGCATGTACTGTCAAGTTGGAGTGTTGCAGTCAACAGAGCACTGGAGGATAGAGTCCCTGCAGACTGAACAGCGAGGTTTATGTATGCTTTGATGCAAATTGTAAATGAAGTGCAGTTGATACATGCAGGTTACCAAAATGCATCACCTGCAAGGTGTCATGTACAGTATACAAAATCTGCGTTACTCTAGCAGCAGTTGTTCTGAACCCAGAAGTGCCATGATTATGTTAACGACTTTGTGACCATAAACTTTACATAGCAGCTTGTACTAGTATAATGTCAGATCTGTTTGTGAAAGAAATAAATGTATGGACAATACAGCATCATCCAACACTACAAAATTTCTGATCTTATGCAAAATAATCCCAAATTAGAATTACCAATATCCTTACATATTTTTTAAAGCAGCTAATGTACTAGAATGAAATAGAATGCCATGTGTCACGATTCACAAATGGAGTGCTTCATTAATCTGGTAATCTCAAAAGCATGCCAACCCTCTCCAAGTTCAAATGTAAATTCTAAACACTGAAGTCCTCCAATGCCATCTTAACACTGCACTTAATTAAATTTAATTTGTGTTTTTATTGCATATTGTTTTTGAATTGTCATTCTAATGCTTTCCTTTGCCTATGTTAATCACTTCGTGTTAGGTTTTTGCAGTACTCCCAGTGTTTTTCCATTGTCTGTCTCTCTTTTCTTTTCCCCTGCCCTCTCTGTCTTTGTGTGTGTGTGCGTGTGTGTGGACACGTGTTCCTGTAGTGATGGGGACAAAAATCTGTTAACACACTCACATTCAGGGGGCCAAGCTTACTTATGGGGACATAATGAACAAAGTCCCCACAACTTAAATCATTAAATATTAGGGTGAAGACTTGCTTGAAGGTTAGGTTGAGGTTGGATTAGGCTGGTGATGTTTATTGTTATGGTTAAGTGGTGGTTAAGCCTCCAGGAAATGAAGTCTAGGTGTGTTACTTACCTGGAGACTATCCCGAGCAGAGCTGGGTGATCCTGTCCTGTCCTCCAATCAGCCCTCTCACTGGGGCTGTTCTGGCTCACCTACTTACCTGCTCCTCCCTCTGCTGGATCAGCTGAGAGACCATACTTACTCACCTGCCATTCACTGCCGTTGGACTCCCTCCTAAAGACTTAAAGGACTGCTTGCCCTGATGGGCTACTTAATAACTACACTGAAACTGCCAACTGCTGCTCACTATACTGTTTCTTGTAGTTACCTTTAGCTGTAGCTATAGCTACCACTAGCTCAGTTAGCTGTGGAGCTGGTGGCCCTGTAGCTAAATGAACTGTACCTGAACTGAACCTCAGTTCAAGGTTCAGGTTAACCAAGCTAGTTTGACAGTAAGAGATATGGTATGGAAATGTCTTGCAGTGGCTCTGACAAGGATTATGATTTCTAAGATGTTGCCCATGGGGGAATGTTGGGTTCTCTGTATCACAAAATTTTAATTGAAGAGTTTGGTCCTGACCTGCTCTAATTGGGAAGTGTCATGAGATAACTGTGTTGTGAATTGGCGGTACATACATAAACTGAACTGAACTGTTTTCTAGCACTGGTCTGAATATTTACAATTTCCCCTTTACACCTTCTCTATACAGTTTTCCTTCACTCATTATTTACTACTAAGTCTCATCTGGACACACAGCACACAGTAACCTTTGGTCTGCAGAATTGTAGAAACAGAGTCTGATCAGTGCTCTCTGTGCAGTGCAAGCATCACTGACATCCCCCACAAATATCTATTCCCATTTTAAGTTTCATATGGTAACGCTGATTTTGTCGATGCACATCCCTCTGAGGACAGTCTCTGAGATTAATATTCTGTCAGAGTTTCTGCAAAGGATAAACAACTCTCACCAGGGAAAGAGCGGAGGCTGAAAAAGCGAGACAAAGAAGAAATGTACTAGGAATGGTAAGAAAGAGGTCTGAGGGCACGAAAGTGTGGCAAGCCAAGTCAAGGTGACAGCTCAGATGAAAGGAAACAGAGCATACTGTGACAGATCTGTGATCACACTGACTATGCTGAGAGCCACACGGAGGTAAAACACGCTACTCCACCAGACAATAAATTGTAGACTAAAGGCCTCAAACAACCTAGGTTGTAACATGTCTTGTCAGAAAAGGCAAAGATGTTTATGCTTGCTGTGAATGGATATACAGTCACAGCCAGGTGTTAAAAGCCTGCTGCACTCTTGTCTTTCCAGCTGCTTCCCAGTGCCTCCCTGATCTCTGTCTAAGAATTCTGTGACTTAGAGATTTTCAACGTGAAAACTACCCTTCAGATACACTGTGAGTTCATTCAGGGCATCTCAGTGGTGGGATTTGTACAAAATCATCAAACTCAGAAAAGAAATGGTGATCTTCATGACAAAATATTTACTTTGGATGCAATTCAGCTCCATCTCAGGATAAATGATCAAAATATACTTTATATAATTTGAAGGGTGTTCACAGAGTGCAGACCTCTTGCCAAGGTCAATAGTCCACTCTTCTCTGACATGCAAATCTGCAGGTGCAACCACTATACTGTATGCCTGGATACGCTTATTAGAATGCTCTATTTGAATTAAGTAAAAACGTGGTTGTACAAGAAAACAAAACAAACTAAAAAAACAAAAAAACAAATCTGGACCTCAGTCTTCTCAGATGCACTCATTCTGAGGATCTCAACCTGGAACCAGAACTGGTTTGGATCCAAAATTAAACTCTAATCAGCAAGATACCTTTTTACTGCAGCCAGTCTCAGGTCCATGTGTCAGTAAATCTAATATGCCAGTGGTTCTGAATGGATCTGATAGTTATAATTACTGCTGGAAAATATTTTAGGTAAAAAAAAAAAAGATTTATGCTACTAAATAACTAACAAAATTATGTTTTATCTCAAGTTAGCATTGTCACCTCACAGCAAGGGGGTCCCAGGTTTGAAGCCAGGTCTGGGCCCTTCTGTGTGGAGTTTGCATGTTCTCCCTGTGTCTTTGTGGGTTCTCTATGGGTACTCCCCATAACCCTCCATACTACGGGTGCTTCCCATGTTCACAAGGTTAATTGGCTACTGAGTGTGTGCGATTGTCTGTCTTTGTGTGTCGGCCCTGTGAGTGACGGGCGACCAGTCCAGGGTGTACCTGTTGTCATCTGGGATTGAGGCATTGACTCCAATGCCAACTGTTGTAAATTAACTGTGTGTTTATATGACAATGTGTTCCAATCTATGCTGAAGTATTTTTACATAACAAAATAATCTCAAAGGTCCAGTTATGAGTTTTCAGAGCTTTCAACTACATCTCACAGTTTTTGTATTGATAGGTTATTTTTTTTCCTCTGTTTTGTAAGTTATAATCAAAAGCTATAAACAATGGCTTTGTTAACAACTGTTTATCAACATTAACAGACTTGATTCTTGATCTTTGGATATCAGTTTGAGAAAATAATTCATTAAGCAGTTTTATTGACGTTGAGCTGAAACATTTGAAAAAGCTTGCAAGTCACCTTAAATTCACATTATTATTGGCCCTTATAACTGTGGACTTGATATTTGATTATTGCCAACATTCATAACTGCATTACCACCAAATAGATAAAAGGGCTCAAAATGGAAACCCAAAAGATGTTCTTGTTAATAGCTTTTAATAGATCTATAAGCATTCGTAAATCATATGTCGGCTATTTATTACCTACAGCCTTTAAACCATTTTAAATGTTGTCTTATTAGAAATTGCTACAGAATAAATTCAGTCTGCATGGTTAGATACCAGTACGAATAAAAGGACTTTTGTGATTTGGCCAATGATTCTCTAAAATACAATTATAATCCCTCTTATGTTGTATAGTCACACTGGAATATCATTGATGGGAGATGGGAATGATAGTTATTTCCAAAAATGTTAGTACCTTGTAATGTAGAGTAATGGAAATAAGAGCAAGATTGTGTGTTGCATGGATCCCTGTCCTGATCTCAGTGAGGACTGTACAGACTGATGGGTGAGTGCAGGAGGCAGATATGGGAATGGAAACATTCTGTATTCCTCCCGTGTTCAATCTGTGAGTTTAGCCCTGCAGTCACAACAAAATGGGTTCTCATGTTGGTACACATTAATGTATCGCCTCCAGCTTCTGTCTTTAGCTATGTTGCTGGCTTGTATTCTGTTTTAAGCTTCTAATCAAGCCCTATAAAACACTACTAAGACATCTGCACACTTAAATGAATTTTGGCATCATCTCTCTTGTGTCACTTTGCTACTGTGTTTTCTTTCAGGGACTTATATTAACACTGGCTCTCAGCGAGGCTTCTAGATAAAGGTCTTTGCCCTTGTGGATACTGGTGTATAAATAGCATCAAGTTTGGAGGTCTGTTTGCTCCTGAGCGAGTTTCTTCCTGAATGGATGGAGGAGGAGGAGGAGGATGTGTGTGTGTGTGTGTGTGTGTGTGTGTGCAAATTCACAAAAAAGTTGCATAACGGTGAGTTTTACATATGTGCATGTATTGTAGTATAGAAGACACAAGCTATGATCACAGAACAGCTGACCTTAAATTCACTTCAGTTTGTAACAGGGACCTTACAACAGCATTTGAATCACAGGGTGATTATAGGGTGCAGAATGGCCAGTGGTAAAATTATAATATAACATATAATGAATATGATGTAGTTTGACATTTTCATAACAATAATCTAAGTATCCAAGTAAGTGGGATACTTGAGTAAGTCCATCTACTTCTTTCTAATGGTCAGTAAGGGGTGACTCATCTGGTTTCAAAAAGACATCTGACTGTACGCACGCTTATGAGAAAATGAGCCTAATTTTAACTTGATTTATTACCTCAGGTCTTCCTCAGTACAACATGATGTTCATTTTGTAAAGTGGGATATGATTTAGTGTTTGGCTATACAAGTAGGCACCATAGCGTGTACTCAGTTTCTCAGTCACGTCCAGTAGCAATGTATGTCCTCCCATAGCTGCACCCTCTTGTCCAAATGCGGTCACTTCTGGCCCCAAAAAACCAACATGGAGACAGACGTCATATCAAAATCGAGGCTTCAAAATGTGGCATCATGGAGACTCCATCGCTTATTTGTTGTAGAGTCTGTGTTTTGCAGCTGCGGCTTGAAATGCCGTTACAGACCACTTGGGTTGTGAATTTTCAGATTATGCAGACAAGTCTTGCATTTTTGTGTATGTATTTAGCTCAAATTTGTTTTTGGTCCAACAAATGGACTGTGTCTTCTACACTGCCAAAACTGGGAGAAGTACACTGCAAATTTTATATACACTGTAAAATTTTCAGTAGCATTAACTGTCACTTTAACTTCTAAGCAAGTGATTTTATTGGTGATTTGTTCAAAGAATATGGAGTTGTGAAGTGGGTGAGGCCACTGGTGCAGAAGTGTTATTTACCTTTCTATATTTCCTTTTAATTTTTGATTTATTTATTTGTCCACATGGGTCCCTCAGTTAACATAATGATTGTACAGATTTATGTTATAACCTTCAGTGTTAACGATTTCCACTTTTGTCATTTTGGCATGACAAATAGCTCTAAATACTCCAATACCCATGAGTTAAGAAGTCAGTCAGGAGAAAGCATTAGAGCCGTAGTTAATTCAAAATGTGTTGTCATTAAAACATGGTGCCACTGTTTAAAACTGAATTTATGTTTAAGTTGCAAATGGTGTCAGTTTTCTCAATGTCATCCTCCTAAATTTCTTCAACTGTTGGCAGCTCATGTGACAGAATTTTGTCAATTTGGGAGGCATAGGGAACTTCTCCAAAGTTTATATGTTCACAGGTTTATACTTTTTATTCTTCTGTGCCAATGATTAAACCAGAAGAGTTTCATGCCCATCTAAGCCATAGAAGAACACTAACTGTAAGTCACCTACCATTTCCCTTCAGGGATAAATAAAGGAATTCTGATTGTCTAAAACTGAACAGGAGTTTTACTATAGGAACAACACCCTCTTCAAAATGATGGATGATTATCTGCTTTTTTTTATTTTAAGCAAATTCTCCTCTCAAGCAATACCTTTCGGTTAACTCATACAATTCTTATAATTTATTTCAAATAAAACCTGATTTATTTCTGCTGTGTTCATCGACTCCACAACGTTGTTATTGCTGGACTAAATCTAGATTAAATACACTTACCTTCACCCTGCAGGTTAACAGTTTTAAGTCACACTTCAGACGACAGAAAGCGCCGGTGGAGCGGGCCTTAAATCTTAGCAGCTTCATTAAAAGCTGTAATGAATTACTCAGCTCTTAATGAGAATGGGGGTGTGGACTTAAAGCTTGTACGGTCATTAAAAAAAGTTCAGCAGGCAGACAGTCCAAATACATGCGACAATTGAAACATTAATGGATGATAAAACAGTGCATCATAGGGGGATATTTTTAGTCGCAGCGACAACAACTCAGGAGCACATTTATTTTGCTGCTTTTGCCTGTCCGTTTTATTTTTTCGAGACTTTTGCCTCCTCTATTCTGTTAAGTAACTTTCCTCCCACATGCTTTTCCCTCTCTCACATCACATTTCTATAGCGTCAAGCATGAGAATCAAAATCATATCAATGTAGACATTCAAGAACATGGCACAACGAGAACTCTCAAATTGAATCGATGTCTGACACTCTCTGTGGTTGCGTGATAGAATGTGTCAGTGTCAGCCGTGCCATGCCAGGCACACCAAAACATGGTGCTTTTACTGCCACTGTCTTGTTTTACCCATTTTTGTTTCCCACCTCTTCCAGTAATCTGACTCCCACATACACCTGCTCACCTGTGTCCCATTCTAGCATATCATTATTTATACCAGCCCATCTCCACCTGCTCCCAGCCACACAATTTCCGTCACGTTTCTGCTTTTCAGCCACCTAAAACTGGGCTCTTGAATCTTAATCTGTACATACCTGTCTGTTTGGACCTGCGCCATGCTCTAATAATGAAACAGCACACTCCCCAAGGGATCTATGAACAAGTAACGAACACAGAATCTTAACAAAGCTGGGCAATGTTGTCTTAAGATAAGATAAGAGCTCAACAATCGGTTTTGTTGGCTGATGAATTTGAATGGAGAGAGATACTGAGAGTAACACAGGTTACTCTCAGTATTGTAACCTGTGTTCTAGAGAGTAACAGATTACTGTCAGTATCATACCTGTCTGCATATATAATGTATTCCATTCAAATTCATCAGTCAACAAAACCGGTTGTTGAACAAGAACAAATCTCATCAGGAACACCTGGTGTCTGTGACGTGAAACATTAAGAAAACATTAAGAACAAATGACTGTGAACCCGCTGATGTTGTTCTTTTTACAAAGAGAGAAGGGGTCTTCATACCATCTGCTTCTGAACATTCGAGTTCATTTTGATTGGCTGTGCCAGCAGCACAGAGCATCAAGCCCCAGTCAAGTGGTGTAGAAGAACTAATGAAAAGGAAGTAGCTGGACTGGATGCAGCTTCCAAAGGGACCTAAAGGCCCTTAGAGGAAGCGGCACTGTCACTAACTCTTTGTTTTGCAGAGCAGCACTGCATGGCCCAGTGCTTCCTTAATGCATGTTCTCTGAGCCTCAAGCATACAGTGTTTACATGTGGAACACACCAACCGCAAAGATATAACTCACTGTTATTCTGCTCCTCATGTTGTTTAGATTGACCTGAGGTTGTTTCAAAACAAGCTATGAGATGACCGTTCAAACATGCATAAATTCCTACCTTGACCGCCTCTATGTGACTGACATTGTCAAACATCAGGTCGTTCACGGTCACGATCTGGTCCCCGACTCTCAGTCCTTCCCTCTCCGCCGAAGAGCCCGGCTCCACTAAGGACACGTAGATCCCCACGCCATGCTCCGACCCCCCGCGGATGCTGAAACCCAGACCTTCGTGGCTCCTGGAACGCGTCAGGGTGACTTTTCGCACTTCTCCAAAAGGACCCTCGAAGAACGGCTGGGCCAAGGGGGTCGACATCTCAGCGGAAGCGATGAAACCGTCGGAGCAGTCCGAGGTGAGGGGCTTCTCATGGATGGAACTGACATATTTCTGTAGACTTGAGTCGCCCTCGTCTCCAAAGCCCTCCGCGCTGCCGTTGCTAGGGAGCAGGTCTGTCTTCAGGTAGAGTCCCTCGGACGTGTACTGGTCGAACAGCAGCTGGTCGGACCTCGGGATGACCAGGCGCAGCATGGGTAGCAGCTGTCGTTTGCCGGGCGTGTTGAGAATCACTCTAAGAGTTTGGACCAGGTCGAAGACGTTGCGCTTGGCGTGGTACACATTGAGACAGTGGATGAACTGCTCTCTCTCCAGGTCGCTGAGCAGCAGGTTGAGAGCGTTGTGGAGCCGCCGGACGTTTGCCGAGAGCGCACGGCCCGCCGAGCCGGCCGAGTTCACCGATGTATTGAGCGAAACGCGCTCCAGATCAGCGCTCATCCTACAACATAACGGGGAATCAGTGCATCATACAGACCGGAGGACGGATCGGGCATTTGTTACAGTGCTGTTCAAGTTGATCATCGCCTTTGAAAGCAAAACGTGAAAAACAACTCTCCGCGCATCGGACAACTGCAACAGGTGACCGGTGATCTATGCGCTACGAGGCGCTGATGTGCGCCGCACACGTTGTGTCAGTCCGAAACAAACCATTTTCTCAGGCAATGCGCGCATTTGTCCTGTACAAGATAAAACTTAAAGGTTCTGTGAGTTCCGCTGTCCTTTCATGCCATGCACAACAAATCCATAAATTCACCAGGACGAGTCTCGGCGGTTCGAATAGTGTCCAGTGTTATATCTGAAATCCGTGGAACGCGCTCTTTACATCATAAAATCACATCATAAAATCGTGAAATTGTACCTTACAGCCACACATGACCTTCTCCATATGTATTCTGTTCACAGAGCAAACTCCACAGTCGGGATTCTACGACCCAGCCTTCTGTGCGTTCTGCGCGCAACTGGCTGGGAGCGCTGAATTGGATGCTCTCAGACCTTCAGTGTATAGGAAATGACGCAGGTGTGTGAGTGTGCCTGTGTGTGTGCATGTGTTGCTTAGAAACTGACAACACTACTAACCCTTATTTAAATGATTATTTTTGGCATAGCATTGGCTGATGTCATACAGTGTGGAGTGAAAGCACGAATAGCTTGAGTTATCCAAACAACAAGCCGATAAAATGTCAGAATTCACACATTTCGTTACGAAGCTTCCTGGAGAAAAGCAGGTGAAACCCTACTCGGGACAGCTGTGATTTATCCGGACAACTTAAAAGCAAATGAATGCATGGCTTTGCAAAATGTGTTGGTGGATTCATGTGGATGGAGGTGACAGTAGGTGTTTGCCTGTCAGCCTTTAAGCTGATCATGCTGCATTATAGCAAATGCCTCCCTGAGAGTCCTTGTCATAACTAGAGCCTGAGGCTATTTTTAAACATCTATTTCCAGGAGCCAAGAGTTGTCTTCCTCCTCATGACAGTAACGATCTCTCTGGTCCATTCACATAATGAGTCCAGGAATCATTCTTTCCACACCATGGTGCTGCGGAGATGGCCCAGCTGGGCTCCCCACCCCGAGGAGGTGTTCAGTCAATGCTGTTAAACACCGACATCACTTCATGTACTGTGTTTCTCATCACATCAGCAAGGTCTCCTTCCCTTGAGCCCCCTGTAAGGCACCCCACATATGTGTGTGTGTGTGTGTGTGTGAATATTTGTGGAATTCAAGCTTTTGTGGCTGAATTTTTTTGTGTAAGGTGCAATATGTTCAGTGTAATTCAAAGTAATTCAAAAGTATATTCAGATTAGATTACATTTTTATTCAAAGGATTACTTTTCTAATTGCAAGAACCACCATGTAATTACATATTGAGCAGAACTAATACAAGAAAAGTAAAGAGTCATACACATAAAGGAAAATAAGTTTATAGTATAAACTTATAGTTTAACAAGTTTATTGGTAGAGTATATCTCATACATAAAGGGAGTATTTACAGTATGGTGTCATAACCATGTCAAGATTTACTCTCATGGCCCAAAGGGTGAGACAAAAACAGTAGCCTCTGCTGTGCATTTCAGTGGAATTCATCATCTGGAGATCATGACAGAAACATCATCTCAATCCATCCAGCAGGTGAGATATTCCAGTCTGGACCAAAATGGTGGACTGACCAGCAACCAATATGTGATTAATTATTTTTATGGTTTTAATGTCTTACTTTTGTTTTTTTCTGTTGGGCTTTTTTTGTGAGACAAAAAATGTTTTTTCTACATTTCTAATTTAAGTAACATTTCATATTAAAGGGAGGAGAGAGATACCAAACTGGTCGCATGCAAACTTACTTCTATCTCAGACATCTATGTAATGTCCCATTTCTGCGCATTAAAGGAGCAGTGGGAGAGTATTATTTTACACAAAGTATGCAGGCTTTGCATTCTAAATTCCAGTGTTGTCAGTAGGGAGGGGAGGCACATTAATGCCTATTAAATAACAGAGCGTGGTTACAGCCTTAAAGATTACATGTTAGCTCTCTATCTCTCTCACCCACACACAAAGACAGACTGCATAAACTTTGCATAAGGATACATTTATAGAGCAGTCCCCGTATGCCCCAGTTTTGTTTTGTTTTGTTTGTTGTATAAATTAGATATAAAAGGCATTAAGAAAAGAAAGACAAGGCAATATGGAAAGACATTATAAAGACATATTTAAATTGAAGTTGACAGACTAAAATGAAATAGAATATAAAAGTAAGATATAATGGAATATTGAATAAAATGGAAACAGATAGACAGCAGCATGAAAATTACAGTGCAGCTACAGCGCAGTACAAGATGAATAAATAGTTCCAAATTTAATTTAATAAAAGACATTGGCAAACCTAAAAGTCTTCGTCCTTGACTCGGAAGACACCTCACTTTTCTGGGAGCTGCTGATTTGAGGAATATGGTAATATACTGTATACTCTGAGACAATCTGTCACAAACACTTTCCCATAATGTTTTCACCTGCATAACTCTCCTTTAATGTCTTTGGTTTTATTCAGATCAATGTGGGCAATGCTGCAAATCACTGAGTGGGACTGTCTCACCATTACTTTAGAGACATTCCTATCTGACTGTCCTATAAACTGTTTCTCAGTTGCATTTCTGGAAAGGCTGTCTATACTGCTGTCCACAGTGATACTGCTGTATAAAACTAATTAAAAAAAATAAATAAATAAGAATGCCAGCAGGTACACAGCTTTTAAAAGAAATCTTCAAACTTAAAGCTATGTTTAAATCCACTAAAAGGAAGGAATAATATTCATCATATGTTTTGGAATAAGTCAGAACAGGGGTAGGCATGTGCAACCATTGCTCCCTAAACACACATTTTGCTCTTTTTCAGCTCACCCTGAGCTCTTTAGATACCAATTCATCCACCGATCGCCTTCCACTTAAAGAGACAGTGGGATCAAACAGAGTCATGACAGAGTACAGGATTTAGATTGGACTTAAATTATGTGGAGTGGGTGAGTGTAGTTTTATCTTGAGACAACGTTAATCCACTCCCCCTCTGAGTTTAAACTCTCATCAGCTCACGAGAATTGCCGCCTATCACTCTTTTTATCCAACAGTTTACATGGCTTGGTGGGAAAAAAAACCCCACAATAATTAGGGAAACAAACTTCAGGAAACATGGGGAGAGATGAAAAAAATTCTCTGAACATTGTGTCTCAAAACAGGGAGTAAAATTACTTCAGATTACAAAGGAACAGGTCAACTCACTGAAAGTTCAGTCGCATTGTAGACCGTGATAAAATGAGAGCAGATCAAACTGAGTCACACACTGAAGCACAGCAAAGGAACAGGCACATTTCTTTGTGGAAAGTCTTGCTTTACAAGGCAGCAGTGATCATTTTTAGCATAAACAATTAATCAAACGTGTAATGTGAAAAATCCAATGAGTGCATATTGAGAAAATAGACTGAATGAGATTTCTTGCTGTGACATGACTAGTGGACGTCTATAATTTTTTTTAGCCAATATAACCACTATTACGTGCACTGCCATGACATTTTCTACAGTGACAGATGGTCCCCAGGCAATGAATTCTACCAAATATGATGATTCTCTGACTTTCCCTCCAGCATCACCACAAAGTTGACATTTATCACTTTATTTGTATCTAAAGGTCAACTGATTGAGGAACAGTGAAACACAAAAGACAACAATAATAATAATAATAATAATAATAAAGATTCCAAACATGTCATCTTTTCTACACAAGACATGGCAGAGGTTATGAGTTTTTATATGTCTTTTTGTGTATGTGTGGTTGATATAATTTCAATTTCAATTTATTTATATAGCACCTTATACAATCCAAATTGTCTCTAGATGCTTTACAGAAACCCAGAGCCTGAACAAACAGAGCAAACAGACAGTGGCAAGGAAAAACTCCCTTTTAACAGGAAGAAACCTGGACCCGACTTGCAAGGGAGAACCATCCTGATAGCCGGCCGAGTGAAGGGGGGGAAAGGAGAGGTAAACAGGACAGAGAGGATGAAAGAGAGAGAGAAACATACATGCATAGTTGACTTTGGTGATGACTGGATTTTCGTTTTGTACCACCAGCAGGTCAGTTTTTAAATTTGTTCATTCAAATACCTGCAAAGCTAATGACAGTCAATTCAGCCTTGGCTTAAGAAAGCACAGGCAAATAGAAAAAAACACAAGCGAATCAAGAAAACATATTCATCAATTTGACAACATGTGCCCCGTAAACACACACAACGCAGACGAATACAGAAGTGTGCTGCAAGTGGTGCAGACAACGATGAATACAAATCTGTTTTTAGGGGAGACAAAAAACCCAGTGAACCCAGCTGGAGCACACTTGTTATTGCAGTGGTTTGCAACCATTTGTTACTGAAATCAGCTGTTATTGCAGATATATGCTGGTAGCTTAGCACTGACCTTTTGCTTATTATTAGCCAGTCAATTCAAAAACCCTGATTCTAAATGCACAATGATGGTTGCATGTATGCACTGCATATGTTAAGTCGATGAAGATGTTTTTATTTGCTTGAGCGTTGTTTGTTTGCATGTTTTTTCAGGTCTCTTGGCCACTGTTGAGCTGTTAGCATGCTAGCATGCTAAATTAAGATGTGTTAGCATTTAGTTCATAGCACCACTGTGCTGAAGAACAGCTTGACAGAGCTATTGACATTAGCTACACTATCGTAAGAAAATTCATTTTTAACATTACCAGATTAAGCTTTGTCTTTGGATTGACGTTTCACTAAGGATGCTGAATATAACCACACTGCATCCTCACACCGTTGTATCTTCCTAGCAAATCAGAAAGAAATCCCTCTCTTTGTTGCCTGTCTGTACCAAAAACAGTCATTTGTTAACTGACTGCTTTCATTCTGTATGTAAAACTAACATAACACCCACTGCATTCGTCCTCACTACCCAGCATCTCTGGCAGTGGAAGGTGGGTGTTGATTCCGTGCATTGAGAGAGTAGTGCAGTAATTAGAGGCCTCTGTTTCATAAGCCATTTGAATGGAGCTCTCAGCAGCTCCGATGCCCCCACCATGCCGCTTTTTACATCTACTGTTTATGACGACAGTTAAAAGCACCTGACATTTCCGTTGCCGGCAATTAATGCCCAAGCTGGTGAACTTCCCACGGTTCTCAGGGAGTCAAGGTCTCCTGTCCAACTATGCTTAATATACAGAGACTTGGACTGCTATCTTTAGTCTACCACCCAGACACACAGTTAGGGGAATATGAAAGGTGTCTGAATGCATGCTGTTTTGGCAAATTGTAACACTCATTGTACATTATTCTATGGAAGCGCCAAATTGATTTTAGTTTTTAGTGTTATAAAAGGGCAGCAAAGATTGATTATAATTCCAGATATCAATGTGTGAAAATGATCAGTTTACATAGTTTAGTACATGTGGAAACAGTGAATATAATCACATCAGAGACTCTCTATTGACCGTGGCTTTGTCTTATCCATGACGCTGAATTAATGAAGTCATCAGTTACTGCTCCACCTTTCTTTGAACGGATGAAGAATTTGGATGTTGTTGTGGCAGAAGAAATTAGATGCTTGTATTTTTCCATAACGGTGGCTTTAATGAATTCCCACTGCCTAATCTTTATTTGTTTTGGTAGCTCATTTTAGTAGGAGACATCATAACTGCGTAGGTTATCAATACAGCAGCTTGATCCAACTTTATTAATGTCTCATGCACTTTAATATGAAGGAGGCACAGAGCAAGTTTTACCTCCTGGATTTCCCTGTGCTGTGCTTTCCTTCATTCACTTTACATTTAATCTTCCAAAGGCCCTGCAGCATGAAGCCCCTGTCAACATGCCTCCTCATAGGAAGGCTGTGACGAAAGGCTGATGCCATAAAAGCTGGAAAAAGCATGGGTCAAGCATCAAGGCCACCCACAGGATTCTGAAAAGAAGTTTTAAAGCCTTGCATGCTGGTTTCTGGACATTGCCTTACATGTGATACAGTGGATAAAAGTCACAGGATACAACAACAGAATAGTTCATCAGAGCATATATAGGAAATTATAACATCTAACCTGCATCAGTCCAGCTGCAACATGACCACCTTCAGCTCTGTAGTGATGGCGAGGACACAACCTCCCCTGTCCCCTGGTCTTATGAGATAAAGCATTTCTCCACTCAGATTCATGCCCTGTGGGAAACTCAAGCAAAGACATTGGCGAGTCTTACCCAGTAACTTTGTTTTTGTCTAGTTCTACTGACGCTGTGAAGTCATGAGGTTCCATGCCTTCTATTCCAGTGTGCACAGCATGTCCCAGCGCAGTCTCATAAGACTGTAACTTCAAAGCTGCTGTGGTCCTCTTTGTGGCTTCCCTCACTTCTGCCCTACTCAACAGGACACACTTTATTTGTTGTCTTATTTTTGTGCAGAGACTGCTCTGATACAATTTTTTGCATCCCCCAAAACCCCTTTACATATGAAAATCAATTGAACGCAAATATTGTGTTAACTTTGCATTACACATATGTATCTATTCATTCTTATTATTTTCATGATATGAAATCTGCTGTGTGAATTATACAGAAAAGCACTGCGTGGGCTAAGCTATGGAGCTTTCAAATATTTCAAATAAAATTCAGTAACAATTTATAATAAATATTTCAGGCTTCACAAAGTCTGTGCAGAGAGACTTCAGCTAGTTTAACTCTAGTTTTTGGAGAAAGAGGGAAAGCAAGAGTGAGAATAGGCTCTTTTCAGCGGTGTGGCCTTTCAAAGTTTGTGTTTGGCCGTTGATTATAGCCCCACTCTGGCTGATTGCAGTCATATTTCTTGTGAAGCATTTATAAGCATCATTCCAAGTTATTGGGCCAAGTTTCATATTTCTAGGGGTTGTTTCAGCTCACAGAGTTCCAGCAGAAGAAAACAAATAATAACAATAAACAAGAAAAACAAGCAAAAGGATTCTAGCAAAATGAGCTTGAAGCCTAAAAAGGAATAAATAAAAGGATACCTTGTGTGTGTGTGTTTAAATTTTGTCTCAGTGGAATGAGGGGTGCTCCCCCAGAGCGCTTGTGCTCCATCTTTCCTTAGCACTTCCGGAGCATGTTGCTGGATCCAGAATCTCCTACCCCGCCCTCCTGAGGCCTGGTACTGCTGCTGGATCCTGAGCCCTCTATGACCCTGCCTACTGCACTGATAGTGCTGCTGGATCCAGAACCCTCTCCATGGCCCTGCCTGGATCCGGCTGTTCCTGCTCTGCACTGTTCTCCCTATCCTCCCTGTCTCTCTCTCTCTCTCCTTTTTCTCTCTATCTCCCCCTCTCCTGTCTCTCTCCATCTGCTCGAGGTTTCTGCCTGTTAAAAGGAAGTTTTTCCTCACCACTGTCGCCATATGCTTACTCAGTGTGGGGTTTTGCCCTGGGACCTGTTTCTCTCTGATTCTCTTCTTTTTGGTTGTTGTTGTTGTTGTTTACACACCTGTAAAGTGTCTTGAGGTAACTGTGTTATGAATTGGCACTTTAAATAAAATTGAATTGAACTGAATTGAATTTTGAAATTTGAATGCATGACCTGGCTACATTATGAGAATCATTTTGTGTATTTTCCTGTCAAACACTTTTTATAGCCAGTGGATATAAATGACATTTTTGATACTATAATATAGTAATTTAACACTTCTAACAACACTGGTAAATTCACGATGTTTCTATTTAATCATTAAGAACACGATGAGGTGAAAACAAAACAGCTTCAGTATATTCCTTAAGAAAATGTGTCAGAATACAGTATTAGTCCTCAATGTACAGAGCAATGTCACCACACTTTAGAGCTTCCAGACCAGCATCATTATAACCCTGCAGAAATAATACAGGAACCTAATATTGATCGTATTGCATAAAAATATCATATAGTTCAGTTAAAGCCAGAATAAATCCTGTTTTGCATATTAGAGTATCCAGCAGGAATATTACAGTGAAACCATCCGAAAGATAAAACAGGAAAAGTACGGTACAGTTTAATATAAACATACTCTTCAGTATCATAAACATAAGCCACAGCGGCATTACAGCGATATCATATGAGAAAGAAAATATCTTTAAAGTCACTATTGAGTGTACTGCATGCCCTTATAAGGGCGTTGTTTGGTTGTTCTGAGGCTGTAAACGGCAAGCATTTACAGACTAATAGTTTTATTTGAGATGACTGCACAGTGACAACGCCTGTCTTTACAGCTCGAAGCTCTGGGTGATGCTGACGTTCTCCCTGTAGGCAAAGCAGCTGGGGAAGATGCCGATACTTCCTGCACAGTGTCCTTCCAGCCACTCCTCATTAACTGCAAGAGAGTGTGAGAGAAAAAACATCAAAAGGCAATGAGACTCACATGTGAGCAAAGGATGAAGTAGTGTGAGAATATTTCAAATGAAAGACAAAAGACTTTTAATTGTTCCAATGATAAACTGCGCCGTATGAGGTTAACCTATAGGGACTCACCTTCACCCAGGATGTCGATGGTGTCTCCTTCACTGAACTCCAGGTCCTCTGGGCCCTGAGCGTTGTAGTCATACAGCGCCACCATCTGGTACAGGATGGTACGGTTGGCCAGGGGGTCTTCAGTCTGAATTATAACAGCACAATGAAGGGAAATTTGTTTCAGTAGAGCTGCTACAGGAGAAAGATGGAGGCCAAACTACAGCAGAATAAAACAAGGAAGGCGTGGAGAGGCAGGAGATGTGCCACCGGCTACAACAAATCAAGCAGCCAACAGAGGAACGCAGCACAAGCTAGACTGATGAGCTGAACCTGTTTTTCAAACAGATTCGACACATGGGCTCCCTTCCATTTAACTCCAAACTCCCCACACTCCTAAACTCACTCTGCCTGCGTATTACTTTGGTTATTGTGATGTAGGGGTCTTTTCAATGTAATTCACTTGGGGCACGTCTAGATTTGCAAAGGGTGGGCCACAGCGTCTGTCTCTCTCTGCAACTGAAATTATTTGCTCATTACAGAAGAAAGAAAGGGATTGTATGTTTTTTTCCCCCCATCACGTTTTGTGAAGGTTTTGTTAGTTAAGTTTTTTTAACACAGGCAACATAACAGTTAAAAATTACAGTTAAGTTGGCATCTTCATCCCTAAACCAAAAAGATGCCCTGTCTTTGAACCACTGTACTAAAAAATAGTGCAGCTTTAATGTGGGAAAATCTGGTGGGAAGGCAAACACAACCTCCAGACACATCTGTGCAGCCTGGTAAATGATGTCCACTTTCAATCCCTGATACAAGGACAGATGAGAGTTTAAATGCTCACCTGGCACCACAGGGTAGCTCTGCCGGCCTCAGCCACCTCTTGTACCGTGTGGCCTGCTTCCATCTCCCCACACAGAGGTATCAGCATGCGGGAGCCGTGTGGCTTGTGTCTGATGAGAGAGAGAGGAGGAGTGGTGAGGGGAAGTAGTAGCAGGAGAATAGATGGGAAATTGAGGGCATCATGGGGGGCAAGAGAATTAAAAAAAAAACACAGCCATGATGCTAGTTATTTGCTGTTATCAGGTCCTTGTCTTATTTCAACAGCTAGACAAATTAACTGCTCCCATTCTTGTCAATCCTTAGATATCATGTAATGTTTTTGTGATGTAGTTTTATCCCATGATGATGCCATGTCAATCCTATTCTCCTGCTTATTGCTGCTTTCATGAGCTCCACCCAAGTCTGTGGAGCTGCAGCCTCAGTGTCCTGTGTCTCAGAACAGATATTGGACCCACAGGGTGGCGTGGAAAAAGAAGAGCATATTTTTAGAAATGAAACATCACTTGTTGAAACTCAAGGAGACAGAAGTGGGTTGGCAGGACTGTGGCTACCTGAGGCGCAGCTGAGACGGCGGCTGGCCCAATTTCTGCGCGATTTGTTCCTTCAGTTCACGTTGTGGTGTGTCCAGAGGAACAGACAGAGCCACAGTGTACGTGTAGTGGACCTTCACCACCACGGAGCCCGAATCTGCTCCCTGAGCTCCACCAGCATGCTGTGGACAAGGAGCAGAAAAACATTTCAGGATAATGCAAACACAGCTTTCATTTAAAAATCCTGATCTGTTCCAGTCAGTGTGAGCATGTTCAGCTTCAGGTTGTGCTGGTCATCATGTTGGAATAATAATATCTGTAATATTACTACTGCTAGCATTTCTCCTGCGACTTAATTTCTTGTTACTAGTCATGTTACTATAGTACTAACAGGAATTGTAGTGCCAGTGGGTTAGGAGCAGTAGTCTGATTTTTAAAGCTATTAGTTACTTCAGATATTTTAAAGGAACAGGGCCTTCCTAAATATTTTCTGGCTCTAAACACCCCTGACCTCACCCCAATGTATGGGTCAGGGTTTTAGACAAACACCATGTACATGCAGTGGCCCCAGTTCAAGACAAGCCGGGGACCTCTGTTGTGTGCTGTCCACATTGAAGAAACTGAATGCTATAATGGACAACAGCAGACACCCTCTCCACAGGTTCCTGGCTGAGCAGAGCAGCAGCAGCAGCAGCAGCAGATGGCTGAGCAGTTCAGAAGATCCTTTGTTCTCACTGCAATTGCACTTTTTAATAAGGCCTCTTAACTGACTGGAAACAGGAGAGTCACGATATGCTGACCATTACACAACTTCTCTCTGATTGCTAAAGGACGTGTTACATCTCAAATAAGTCTCCAGACCTGTACTTTGATTGTCAATGAGTACACAATGAGTACAACCTTTCTCCCTCAAATCAGGATTAAAACAGACAGAATGAAAGTGTTGACCGGATTTGCGCATGTGCTGATATTTTATGAAATAGCGTGTGTGTGTGTGTGTGTGTGTGTGTGTGCTGACTATATATAGTAATATGAGTAGTAAGTAAATGTGGAAGCTCTTATCAGTGTTTCAGTAATATGAATCTTCATCAGGGCTCTAACTAATTGGTTAGCTGAGTTAAATGAGGACCCTCTTGCTGCTTTTATTCAACAAGCAACAGGTTGCCATGGTTTACTCGTTTTGGTCTGGAAGATATGAAAAAGCATGACCTTCACCAATTTGAGCTGAAATCTTCATGAATAATCTTGACAGAGATAAACTGATGTTTCATGACAGACACAGACACAAAAGAAAATTTATATTCAAACGCAGACTATCTCTGCCTCCCCTGAGCGTCATATTGACTGAACTGGGACACATCAACATTCCCCCTGCTAAGTTCAACCTTACAAAGCAGTTTCTTCACAAGTCCACAATCCTTCTATATTTAGAGTTGGGAAAAAAGAAGATAGTGTGCATGCGTATTAAAAAACTTTGTTTTGACCCCATCGCTCAGCTTGAACAGATAAACGTGGCTTTCAGAGGGGGATATTACCTGGTCGCTGGTTGTGTTGGCTGTGTACTTAGGAGGCTCTGAGGCTGGCAGTGATGTGTGGGTGGCAGCAATGTAGGACGGAGGTGGAGTGTCTGAGGTCAAACATATTGCAGGAAAAACACAGCACAGGTACAGTCTAAGCACACACAGTACAAGTCTAATGGAAGGTTAGACAATGTTCTCTGTCTTTTGCACTATGCAAATAGAAATACAAATAGAAGTACTTCATTGCTGGAAAGACGGTCTTGTTATAAAATCGAGCTGTACATGTTGTAAAAAGACAAATAATTTTTGAAAATGGTGCTACATGACCAGGGAAAAAGGGTTATGGTATTCACTTTTGCTCAAAAAAGATGAACTATGTCGCACCAATAAACACTCTGGCTGGTGGGTGACATACTCCAAGTTGTGCAGTGCTTTGGCTTTTCCGTTTTGAAACAAGAGACAGTATGGCGGCCAGCTGGTAATAAAAAATCTCTTATTACAGCTAACCAGTACATTAACCGCCACTTTTCCCAGATCCCAGATACTAGCACTCACATCTGCCCATCACTGCAATCACCTGATCCCCATTACCTGAGCCTCCCCACCCACCTCCTCACCTACACCACATTCCGCTGTCAGCAACTTGATGTATACACTGTACTGGCCCGAATACTTTGTTCCCTTGCCAGACTGTC